>NW_020800039.1:0-121620 GCF_003590095.1 Trichoplusia ni
AGAAGAAATAGACAAATACAAGAATGTTTTGTGTGACACGACTGGTTTAGAGGTGAGTTTCTTGTTGTATTTACGTAGTGTTATGAAATGTTTACCGAGTATACTCTATTGTTTATTTAAATGTGTGACATTTTTAAATAATATCGAAACTTATGACTTGTGGACGAAAACATTAATTTACGGTGATAGTTTTATTTTAGATTACCGTAAGAACTGAAACCTGCTAGCAATTACTTCAATAAAAGGATTTAAAGAGAAAAATTGCTGGAATAGTTTTTTTAACGAATTGCTGGGATTTTATATGAATGTAACTTACTTTTTTTAATATTATCTAGATTTAAACGAAGCGATCATAAAGGAATGGAGTATGTAACGTAAACGTTACATACTCCATTCCAGTATGTAACGTAAACGTTACATACTCCATTCCTTTATGTAAATAACCTTTAAATGTCTTGCCTTTAAACTCAGTTTGAAATAAAACGTGACTAAAAAAAACATAATACCACAATAAAGATTACTAAATCAAGCCACTTATATAAATATATCATTTGTTTGTTTATTTAATATGTTTTTGTCTAACAGAACGAAAATAAATATTGCAAGTTGACTTTATAAAAAAAAAACCCTAATTGTATGTCGTGGTCTACAGATCGATCCAAACGATGGTTTTCCTCAAAAAATATGCAAACAGTGCAAAGAAGACGTTCAGTCCGCATCCTTACTACGTATTAAAAGTCAAACAAGCGATATAGAACTGAAGAATTTACGCAAGAAATACGAAAACACAAAAACCGAAATATATACAACAAAAATTGAAGAAATACACACTGAATTAGCAGATCATCATGATATATGCATAGAAATTAACAATTCAAATCCTAATATGCCAATACCAGAAATAAAAATCGAAATACAATGTGACAGTTCAAAAGAAGATGGCGTCACAACATGGCGGGCAGAGGAACCTGTTAAAAAGTTATCGAGGAAGGAAAAGAGACAAAGATATTTGGATTTAGTGGAAGGAAAGTTGGACCCGTGTGGTCCAGTCAAGTGCAGAGTTTGTAAGAAATCGGTCAGCAAATGGTCCTGTTTCATAAGCCACGCGAAATTACATTTGGGGTTCAATTTCATGTGTGAAGTAAGTATTTGAAATAGTTGCATTGGTTAAACAGTACGAGACGAGTAAAGGGTGATTGCCATGTGTGAGAGACATGTTTTTCTCATAAGTGTCATATGTGTGATATGTGAGTGTCACGTGTGAGACATGTGAAGCTCATGTGAATGACATGTGAGGGTCGTGTGTGTGTCATGTGAGGGTTATGTGTGTGTCATGTGAGAGCCATGTGTGACATGTGAAAGACACGTGTGTGTCATATGAGTGTCACGTGTGGGATATGTGAGTGCCACGTGAGTCATGTGAGTGTCATGTGTGTGACATGTGTGTGTCATGGGTGACGTGAATGTCTCTCATGTGTGAGACATGTGAGTATCATGTGCGACGTGAGTGTGTCTCATGTGTGTGACATGTGAGTCTCATGTGTCTCTGACATGTAAGTGTCATATGTGGGTCATGTGTGTGTCATGTGTGTGACATGTGTTGAATTTGAGTGTAATGTGTGACTCATGTGAGTGACAAGTGAGTGTCATGTGTCTCTGACATGTAAGTGTCATATGTGTGTCATGTCTGTGACATGTGAGTGTCATGTGTTCTGACATGTAAGTGTCATATGTGTGACGTGAGTGTGTCATGTGTGTGACATGTGAGTGTCATGTGTCTCTGACATGTAAGTGTCATGTGTGTCTGAATGTGAGTGAGATGTGTGTGTCATTTTTCAATATTTTTTCAGTTCTGTGGCAAAGTTTCATATCGACAACACAATTGAAACGCCACTGCAGGTCGTATCACGGCATGGAGAGGGACCTGCAATGCAAACACTGCAGCTATCTCGCTTTAGATAATGCGCAACTTAAGGTGAGTAAGAGAGGCGGACGCAATAAATAATTGAGTATTGAGGTTGATACTGCTTAAGTGGTAATCAGACTCGTTCCTGAGATTAGCGCGTTCAAAACAAACAAACTCTTCAGCTTTATATATTAGTATAGATATAGATTCCCCTTACAGGTACACACACGTCGTCAGCATACATTTGAGCGTCCCTACGTGTGCGACACCTGCAGTGCTTCATATCACAGCCGGCGGTGCCTAGTGCAGCACCTGGAGAGCCATCGGACTGTCGCTACCGTGGCAGGTAAACATATCAGCCTATATTTAGGTAGTTAACTTTAATAATAGTATAGACAACTTTCACACAACGCCATCTAGTCTCTAACTAAGCGAAGCTTGTATTATGAGTACTAGACAACTGATAAACATACTTATATATTTTTAAATACCTACTATTGATAAATTGGACAACCAGACACAGAACAAATGCTCGTGCTAATCACCCAAACATTGTCCTGGGTTGGAACCGAACGACCTCCGGTATAGCTGTCAGGGTACTGACCATTAGACCTACAGGCCTGCCGCTTGATGGCACAAGCTTGCTCAGATTAATCTGGCTGTTTCTTCCAAAGGGCGGTCCTAGCCCCAATCCGTTATTTGCAAATGACAGTGAGTGTTCCGCCCCGTAGGTACTGAATTTTCAATTATTGTTGGCAAAATGCTTTAGGAGAAACCGAATAGTGATAATGTAATATATTTTCCATTAATTCTTCGGTTATTCTGAATAGCGGAATTAAGGCCCAGTCTTTACAATTCTACTAAAAAGATTTGTCATGTGCGG
This sequence comes from Trichoplusia ni, assembly GCF_003590095.1. Lineage (NCBI taxonomy): Eukaryota > Metazoa > Arthropoda > Insecta > Lepidoptera > Noctuidae > Trichoplusia > Trichoplusia ni. The sequence continues at coordinate 2,790 of NW_020800039.1, forward strand.
TATTTACAGGGGTTTTTTAATGTTATCTTGTCATGGTATGGGCATATTATGAGAAGGAATGAAAATCATGTGGTGAGGAAGGCCTTGAGCATGGATGTGGATGGATATTGGGGAAGAGGACGACCAAGGAAACGATGGATGGATTGGTTGCAAGGCGATATGGCTGCAAAGAATCTTTCTTGTGGGATGATGTCAGATAGAAAGAAGAGAGGCAGAGTACAGGTTGCGCCGACCCAAACAAAGTATTTGGGATTAGGGCAGGGGAATGATGATTGTGTATAAAGGATTACAATGCATTGCCATACACCGACACAAAAACGCGGATGACGTAGCACGCCGGGTCAGGTTTAGTCAGTAAACGTCTAACACTACCATTTCTTCCCCCGAGGGAGTGGGTGTCCATGAGGATTCCCCCGCCTAGACGCCTTAACAAAGAAACGGGGAATTATGAATTGATGATTGTAACCCAAGCTAAAAAGCAAGGCTTTTTGCCTATATGTATAATTATTTGTATTTATAATATATTTGTTCCAGTGCGACCAATGCCCACAAGTATTCAAGTCATCACGACAGCTCTCAAGACATCGTTACAGAACGCATAGCCTCCGCGTGCAAGCATACAAAAACAGCTGACAATAAATACTTGTTTAAATAAATGTTTAAAATGGTAATAATAATCAACTGTTTATTTTTTAATTTGAACTTGTAATGTTGAGGAAACAAGTTCATCATTAACCTGCCCTTATCCCAATTATTTTATTTGGGGTCGGCGCAACATGTCATCTTTTCCATACCTTCCTATCGGTCGTCATCTCACAAGAAACACTCTTTACAGCCATATCGTCTTTCACACAATCCATCCATCGATTCCTTGGTCGTCCTCTTCCTCTATATCCATCCTCATCCATCCTTACCACATGATTTTCATTCCTCCGCATAACATGCCCATGTTGTTGAGGAAACAAGTTGGATACCAGATTGGTCACCACACCATACCCACTCTGCACGTCGTGTCGCAGGTTCGATCCCCGCGTAGGACAAGAATTTGTGTGATCCACGAATGCTTGTTCTGAGTCTGGGTGTCTTTGTAAAACCCCCGCGACACAAATATTAAAATCCTTACTGCGGGAGTCGTTTAAAAAAAAGCGAACCCGTGACACATTCCCAGTGTACAGCAGGCTTTCTAATATAAGATTCCAGAAATAAAACACAACATATATTTACATAATTTATTATTTATACATAACAGTGTGAAGCCACGCGAGTGCACTGCTCATACCACGCTCAGCAAAGATCGGCCATCTTGCGAATACTGCACCTTACACGGTAATGAACAAGTTTCTTCAAAAAATATAGTTTTTGGGGTGAATAAAAAAAGAGATTTTATTAAAATTTGGACGTTCAACAATGCAAATTATATTTTGCCTTTAGATTATAAGAAAATTCTGAAACATTTCTTAATTAATTGTGTTGCATTTTTATGTAATAAAATATTCATGCAATCCCCTAAAAACGCAATTTTCTATACACCCTTTGAAACTTATTCACCCCTACGGTATCTTGAACAAAATTTATAACAATATAGGGATTCTTTACCCAAAAATGTTAAGACAGAATCGTATTACAAGACTTCTATCTGTCTCTCTCTAGTCTGTATCTCACGAACCTTAATATATAGAAGGTTGAAGTTTTGACCGATATATCTGTTGCTATAATTAAAAATGAAGTTTGAGGGTTAAGCAATGGTTGATACAATCACAAATATGATTAGTAACTATATTTTTGGCAATGATTCTTGAAATTTGTTTTTGGGTAGACTAGTGCTGTCTTAAAGAATACTGTTCATTGCAGTGCAGAAGCAGATATTCTAAATCATGACCGAGTTATAAACGATGTATTCTTAACAATCAATAATTAGATATTTGACTAAAAAAACTTATTAACCCGTCAGACAAACTACCAAACCGCCTTGGATATATAACATTTATCGCGAATACAAAAAAATATTAAAAATTAAAATCTGGTGTGTCATCACTTATCAGTACTATTTCTACTGACAAATGACGTCACTAGCTAGTTCCATAATTTTCACCATTTGTTGGTCTAGTTGTAATTGGCCTTGACTGTTAAAGCGCAGGTAGTGTGTTTGATTCCCTGGCAGAACAAATCTTTGTATGTATTTATAAATATATAAGTATGTTTATCAGTTGTCTAGTACTCTTAATGCAAGCTATGCTTAATTTGAGACTAGATGGCGTCGCGTTATATTTAAAATAATAAAAATCGTATCCCATTTCTTTGGCCATCTATCTGACGGGTTAATTATAACAATTTAGTTAAATACCATTAAAACATTAAAATATACAATAATATTTATATATTAACATCTTGCTTTACAATTGCAGGAACAATTTCGATATATTTACTCTTATTGACATTTATTTAACTGTTTTACTTAATACTGACTGTCAGTCACATTTTAAACTTTCAACCTAACCTAAAAATTAGCGCTTACATGGTGAAAGGATTTGATAAAGCTATGCAAAGCAAAAAATTGAACTATTTTTGTTTTGATAGTAACTGTCGTGAGAATGATTCATTACTAAATGATGTAACGGTTTACTCACGCGTATTTATCGGGTCCAGCTCGACTTGCGATCCCGCCGCGCTCATGATTAAGGACTCCGGTTGGGTCCGAAACTAGTCGGGCGATCCCGATACATACGGGTGAGTAAACTGTTACATAATTTAATATTTTTTGTTTCTCCCACGTTTTTATACACTCACTTTTCTTGTTTGTTTGTCGTTCCGGTTGGATTTTTGCAACACATGAGGCACTTCCCGATAAGCCAGCAGGCTGAAATTTTCAGGGTGGCTTCAAACCCGATGACAATGCAATTTACAATTATAAAAACGGCTGTGAACGATTTTGATAAAATTTAAATGTAGTGGCATTTAAAACGTGGGTGTACGTATAGATTTTTTAATCTATTAATTATTATTTGTTGTTGCGAATATGTATTATTACGAATAGCACAATAACTTATTAATTTCACTTGTGTACAGTTGAAAGATTAATTATTTATTGATTTAACGAAAGGATTTAATTACTTACGAGAATAGGGATGATGCCATTTTTTTATTTCAGTGTCTATCTTGTAGTTTAATGCACAATAATAAATACGTTTCTTGTCCCGCAAACCATAAATTAATCAAATCATAGTAAACGGAACTTACGCGTGACGTCACTATAGTGTATAAAATGAAGTCGTTACGTCACAAACTAGCTAAACTTTAAAGCAGTTTTGTGAATTTTTGTTGGGCAGAAAATAATAATATAGATTTTCACTTTTTAATCCCAATCATCATCCCTATTCCTGTTTTAATTAACATACAAACACGACTGGATAAAACGAAAAAAAATACAAAAAATTGAAAATCAATATTATTTACTAATATACAATAAAAAAAACATTATTTATTTATACATAAATACATTATTTACATCAAATAAAAATATTCAGCTTAAATTTGATAATGTGGTTCAAACATTATTATTGGAAAGCTGATAGTTTACTATTTTTTAATAATACAATAAAATAGGATATTTAACAAAGAAAACTGTTTAGTCAATGAAACAAATTTCCAAAATATATTACATAAGCATTTTTTTATTTTATCTCGTAAATAAAAATTTTCGGGATACAGTGATTTAAAATCTCGTGTGACGTCACTTACCAGTACCTTTCACTAGCAAGTGATGTCACTAGCCCCTACTACCAAATTTAAGTGATTTTAATCTTCCTTATTATTTAAAGATGTGATAAAATGAAAATACGTAGTGAATATATTTTTTGTAAATCTGACTGACAGACTAAACTGTTTTATATTATTAGATTTAGATTTTCAATCGTCAGATAACTTCTATCTGAGGAATAAATATGGTGGTTGACATATTTCCTATACAAAAGCTGTCAAAACGCCAAACTTATTCGTCGAATAAAAGTTATCTGGCGATTGAAAAATCGGCCCTTTGTCAAATACCCTATAATGTATTAAATTGACTATTTTATTAATGCCTCTTGGTTGACTGATACGATTAATAATAATTATATTTTGATCATAAATTTGATACAATAACGCAATCTCTGTCTATTAGGCTTCTGTTTATTAGGGTACCGGATTCAAAGGCAGAAAACCGAATCGTTACTAAGGTTTTTATGTCTGACCGTCTGTCACTGGGTTGTATCTCAGAAACTGTGAAACCTAGAAAATTGATTTTTTTACAGATGATGTATTCAATGACCGTTGTAATACAAATACTAACAATAAACTTCGAGGGCTCCCGCACACGGGCCACCGGCCACCACCACAAAACGCCGCTACTGGCATATTTCCTGTACTTTAACGCAGTTTATACAGAAGAGCGAGCAGTGTCTTGTAACGTGTGGCGACCACTAGCTTCAAACTTATGCGGCGAGTCCCTATAAACTCATCATCAGCCTAGCCTTTTCCCAACTATGTTGGGGTCGGCTTCCAGTCAAACCGGTTTCAGCTAAGTACCAGTGTTTTACAAGGAGCGACTGCCTATCTGACCTCCTCAACCCAGTTACCTGGGCAACACGATACCCCTTGGTTAGACTGGCTGTCAGACTTTTTTTCAGCTTCTGACTATCTGTAACGACTGTCAAAGATGTAGGAATAACAGTCGGGACCCACAATTTAACGTGCCTTCCGAAACACGGAGGAACTCGTTATGACAAAGATGGTCACCCATCCACGGACCAACCGCGTCAAGCATAGCTTAACCTGTGATCGAATCACTTATGCGGTTATAGCTTAGCCACGAGCTCCTCCACGAGTCCCTATAAACTACAGTAGATAAATATGCCTGTAGCGGCGTTTTGTATTTGCGGCCGGTGGCCCGTGTGCGACGACCCTTAAGCAACGGTTATTGTATTTATAATTTTGTTGGTACATTATTTTATCAGTACCCTTCAATATAAATTGTCACTCTAGCAATTAGTTTTTCTTCAGCGTATTTATAAGGACCGCGAGTCAGACTAGTAGTGACCGGTTTTCTGTAGTGTATTCTGTAGTGTGTAGACAGCGCTATTATAATATAATTTCTCTTTTCTATTATTATAACTATTTAAGGCATCATTCAATTTAATCGATGGGGTTGAAATAATATAACATTAATATAAATATTTTCGAGCACTTACTTGTTAAAAATACGCCACAATATACCTTATAGAATAGGAAGTAGTCAAGAAACACATGAATTATTTTAGAAAAATAAATCTTGGAATTTAATACCTATATAGCGGGGGGTTTCACAAACATTCAAGTCACATGCACAAAGATACCCAGATTCAGGACAAGCATTCGTGGATCACACAAATGGTTGTGCTACGCGGGGATCAAACCCGCGATACATCGGCTATCTGAGCCGTCATCTGTCTGAACAGTGTAATTGTCAGAGTATGATACTTGCTGGTATAAAAAAGAAACTTATTATTCTCAGTGTAGTTTTTGACAACTTTCATTTCATTTTAATTTTTTGATACTACGAACACTACATTTATTATTTTAAAAGCCTCCATTCCAATTGAAATTGTCTGGACTTCAAAAGTGACCCCTGAGTTTGTTTCGACATTTCTTCTCGGGGTAGTCAGATAGGAAATGTCGACTCCAGCGTTCTCAACAAGAAGAAGGCTTGTAAAAGTGATGATATATCCTACTTACAGAATAAATGATTTCATTTCAATTATAACTTCAGGACAGCTTTAGCTACTGCGATCCATTTTCAATCCTTCGCTACATAGAAAGAGGCCTTTGCCCAGCAGTGGGAATCAACTGGTATTTATAGATAAGACAGTGTTTTAAAAACTATAATTATTAAATAATTATTTCAACCTCATCGTTTTCCTTAAGATCTGTAGACACAGTGCTGTATAAATCCTAATTTTACAACAATTAAACATAATTATATATCTTACATCTTTCTAAGGGTCTAACATGCCTTAAAGTTATGTTATTTCAACTGTGGAAAAACTCAAAATTATGTATTAAAAACCTTGTCCGATCATTGAAGGGCATATAAGTGACTTGCCAGACTTCATCATCGGCCTAGCCTTTTCCCAACTATGTTGGGGTCGGCTACCAGTCTAACCGGATTCAGCTAAGTACCAGTGTTTTACAATGAGCAACTGCCTATCTGACCTCCTCAACCCAGTTACCTGGGCAACAATACCCCTTGGTGAGACTAGTTGTCAGACTTTCAAGCTTCTGACTACGTGTAACGACTGTCAGAGATGTATGAATAACAGCCGGGTCACACAATTTAACGTGCCTTTCGAAACACGTTCGTTCTTCATTATTTTTAATTAAATTTATTTGATCGCAGAAAATCTTTCCCAATAAATAATCACGGGTATTTTATCATTTTACACTACGCTACAAACCCTTACTATATTTGAATATTTTTCCTTTTATCTCGTAAACCAAAACATAAAGAGAATACAGTGATTTAAAATCTCATGTGACGTCATTCACCAGTACGCTTTTCACTAGCAAGTGATGTCACTAGCCACCACTACCAAATTTAAGTGATTTTAATCTTCCTTATTATTTAAAGATGAGATAAAATTAAAAATACGTATTCAATATTTTTTGGAAATCTGTTTGATGGACTGAACAGATTTATAAAATTAGATTTAGTCACATATTGATCAGACAGTATTTTTAAACTTTTTCCACAATTGCTATAATATAACTTTAAAAGCAGATACTACCTCTGGGCTACTGAGTCAACATTAAAAACATTTATACAGGCTGTCCCAAAACTCAACGATAATCTGAGACCGGATGAAACGCCAAGTCGTAACAGATAAGGGAGAAAGAAAAAAAAAATCATATCATTCAGTTCAGTGATAAGAGACATTTAAAAAGTTGTAATTCGACATCCCTCGTCGCATTTTTAAGTCCTGTGGTCACCAATGTAACAATATCGCTGAGATTTTTTTATTTCGAGATCTTCATTAACGATGCTATTAATCGCAACTATAAATTAATGCAATGCAAAAAAATGTCTCTCATTGCTGAACTGAGTGATATGGATTTTTTTCCCTGATCTGTTATCACTTGGCCTTTCATCCGGTCTCAGAATATCGTTGAGTTTTGGGACACCCTGTATATATAATTATTATTTACAATTTCAGTAATTTAGAATTCGTTTTGTCTTCAATATATAATTTTCTATCTATTTTACATAAGTACATTCAACATATTACGTATTTTATAAGCAATAGCCATCGACAACGAAAATTGCTCGAGAATTGCTGTCAAATTTATTATGTATCATACTATTGCAATACTTAATACTGTGGAGTGCAATTTGCTAGCAATTGTAGTGCAATTTTTGCTGTTCGATTGCAAAATACGTAGTCAGACATATAAACGCCGTGCTATCAGCGGGGGTCGAAGTAAATAGCTTTTGACAAATATATAACATTTAAGTAATTTTTTTCACTAATTTTCTTTCATAATTAAAATCTTTAGTCGGACCAAAGTCTTATTTAATTCAGTAGCGACGACCAAACCTGCAAATACAATCTCAATTTCACGATACCACTTTATAATAGACAATAGTACAAATCATATGTTCTCACAAATCGTCCGTTTTAGGAGTAACCTTTGGACAGATCAAAAAAAAATGACCGAAACAATTAAAACTTTTCGACAACAATATTGTAATTGCAAGTTAGGTGATGTCACTATTAACAAATATACATTTTTATTTTATCTTTTGTACTTTTTAAATAATACATAATTATTTATATCAACTCACTAGCCCAGCCTCAAAGCTGCATACACGATAGTTGATAGTTTCACAAGCAGTAGTGTTGTGGCACACACTAGTGTTGCGACTATCATCTTCCGGTGCCTTCAGTCCATCCAGTCGTCGCCGCCGAAATCGATCGAATCGACTACGTGAACCTGGGAATAGAAATGGAAAATATTAATATTGAACAAATTTCACACAACGCCATCTAGTCTCAAACTAAGCAAAGCTTGTATTTTGAGTACTAGACAAATAAACATACTTATATATTTCTAAATACATACGTATTATAGATAAATTACACCCAGACACAAAAAAATGAACGTGCTCATCACACAAATATTTGTTTTGAGTGGGGATCGAACCCACGACCTCCGGTATAGCAGTCAGCGCCACTAACCACTAGACCAACAGGCCTGTCGAAATACAACATTTTATGGAAACAAAGTGATTATTTAATATAGTTTCTGATGTCAGATTTAGTATTATATTAAAAAAAACTTGTTTTCAGTGAGCTTTATTATATTTTAACTTTAGTTTTAAGATAAGCGTTAACTTTGAAACATAGTTTTTAGAAAAAAATACATTCAAATGGACTAAAAGTCCAGCAAAAGCGAAGCAATAGCAAAATATGCAAAAACGCAGCTGTCAAAATATGTCTGTCATGCAGAATGCGCAGCCCGTGTAGCGATAAAAACATTTTAATTAAAAAAAAAGTGTAAAAATACTATTTTCATTGCTAATTGCTATAGCATTGCCTTTGGACGATATTTGCCCATATATTAATTTAATATAGTCCAAGAAAATAATCCTCTTTAAAACTAGCTCCTGAAATACAGTTTTAACTAGTTCCCATTGTTTCTATTTTATTGTCCGGGAATAAGTGTTAAAAATTGTGTCAATCAAGAAATTCGTATTTATATTTTTCTGGTAAGGTAGGCCAATTCTTATGGACACCCACTGCCTCGGGGGAGGAAATGGGTAGTGTCAGACTCTTACTGACTTAACCTGAACCGCCGAGCTACATCATCCGCGTTTTTGTGTCGGTGTATGGCGATGCATAATTTATCACACTTCAACCGAGGCTAAAGACTGAATTTGTTTTCCATTTAGCCCCATTTTAGAATAATAATAACGCGTGCAAAGCCGGAAGGCGTGTAAAGTAATAATTAATATATTAAAAAAATCTAAAACCCCACGTTTTTAAATGTCACTCAATTCACATTTTATCAAAATCGATCCAGTCGTTTTTATACATGTAAATTGCATTGTCATCGGATTTGAAGCTACCCTGAAAATTTCAGCGTGCTAACTTATCGGGAAGTGCCTCAAAATTGAGTTGCAAAAATCCAACCGAAACGACAAACAAACAAGAAAAGTGAGTGTATAAAAACGTGGGAAGGATTAACCCTTTATGTATGCAGGGCTCTAAGTATCACATTTCTATGTAGACTATCTACTATCCTAGTGTCTACAGACATACCGGATACTTAGAATATCCTAATATCCCTTAATATCCGACTATTCTTCGATCCATTCATCATCATCGTCTGCCTCGGGGGCAATGTGGGCTTGCGTTGGGGGATGGTATGAGTCGACGCCCTTAAAGAGTTGGTGAACAGAATTAAGTTAAAGTGAGAGGTATAAGGGTGATATCGGGATGTTTATAATATTGGAATTCCTTCTTATAATGTTTTCCGCAACACGTTGATAAGGTATTTGATTAAAACATCTGGTTAATTCGTCAGACAGGTTTCCCAAAAATATTGTATATTTTTTTGCCAAATACAGTATTGTTTTACCTATATAAACTAAATGTAAATGTTTAATTGTTTTTGCTACCTAATTTATCAAAAAAAACTTCAGTCCTACCGGATTCAGCAAAGTACCAATGATATACAAGGAGCGACTGCCTGTCTGACCTCCTCAACCCAGTTACCTGGGCAACACGATACCCCTTAATCAGAATTTGTGACTATTACCCCTTAATAGAATTTTATTTTCCGTAAAATGCGCATCCCAGTTACCTGGGCGATACGATACACATTCAGACTAGCTTTCGACTACCCGCAACGACTGTCAAAGATATGCAAATAACAGCCGGAACCCTCAATTTAACGTGCCTTCCGAAACACGTTACAACATAGACGGTCACCGATCCATGGACCAACCGTATCAAGAGCTTAGCCTATGATTGAAGATATTAAGTTTTTAGTATCCTCACCTCGCTCGGGGCGTCATTACTACTGAAGCCGCCTCCCAGGGCGTACCCGGCCAGGCCGCCGGCCGCGAGGGCCCCGACGCCCATGCCCACCGCCGTCCCGGCGCCCATGCCGCGCCGCTGCGGGCCCTGCACGTACTGTGGCTGGGGCCCGCCGAAGCGGGGGCCCATTCCTTGTGGGGGCATGCCTTGGGCGTACTGTACCTGGTTTGGGGGGAATACAATTGTAATGTTTAAACATACTGGACATAGATAATGTATTTTGGCTAAAAATAAAGCGTAGTTGGAAAATATAGCTTTTAAATGTTGTTTAAGTGAATAAACATGAAAAAGCGCAAACTCGCGAAGCGCTTAACTCCTGCAGTAAGGTATTTAATGCCTTAATAGCAGGACGTATCACAAACATTCAAGTTACAAGCAGAAAGACACTCAGACTAAGCATTTATAATTATAATACTTGTCCTACGCGAGGTCGAATCCACGTCTCCATTCAATACATGTAGCAGAAAGATTTACAAAATAAAACTCACCCCTGGCTGTGGTGCGTATCCTAAAACAATAAAAAAGTATTTATTAACAAAAATACCTTTAAAATACGTATTCTATTAATATAATAGGGTATTTGTCAAAAAAGAACGGCACAGTCTGTCAGACGATTTCCAAAGTATATTGGATAAACTAAAAATACAGTAATTTAAACGTCGTGTGACGTCACTTACCAGTACGCTTTTTACTAGCCCCCACAACCATTCATTTCATCATCTTAAGCGCTTAATTTTCCTAACTTTTTAGTGGTGTTATAACGAAAAATACTCAATATTTTTTAGAAACCTGTCTGACGGACTACGAACAGATTTATATTATTAGATTAAGTCAAATATCCTATTTAAAAACCTTAAAATTTTATTATTTCATAAACTAGACAGTACATAGAGCCTTTGCTCCCGACTGTCATACGTTAATATTTGTCAGTCGTCAAGTCACTACAGTTGTGACGCAGTCTTACTATGTGATACTGTGTCACAGTAACATGTGTTGTGTTGTCAGATAGACAGTCGCGAGGTAACATACGGGGCTCAGCTGTCGGTGAGACTGGGAGCCGATATCAACGTAGACAAGGCTTTTTATACTTACTACTTCGATCTAGTAAGCTATTATAAATAAAATTACGTGTCACGCAGTTAATCCGGGATGGACTCCGAAACTACTAAACCGATTTTTAAGAAATTTAAAGGTAGGATAGGTTTAATTCCAATTTGTGGTCAAATTGAAATATTAGACATGGATGGATTATTTGAATCAGGATTGACTTTTAAAGTTGTCTCTATAAAATTTTAGAAAGTTTGTGCTTATATTTTCATAAAACTCGGACGAAGTCGCGGGTAACAGCTAGTATTACACAATTATAGCAAGGCGAACTTCGTACCGCCTAACAGTCGATGATGGCAAGACAGAAATACAAAAAAATATTTTTATTAAGCTATTTTATAGTTCAAGTTGGATCAAAGTACACACGGCTTGCAAGTTTAATTATAATCGGTCAAGTAATTTAGGAGTCCATCGCAGAGAAACAACGAAACGAAAAATTAATAATCTTATTTGGGTACAAAACTCCACTACCCAAAATACGATATAGTCAAAATTAGGTGGAAGATATAAGAAAAACACCAACAAAAGTTCAAAATTTTTTATTAACTTGAAAACATTAAATAATGCGATATACTTGCACAATCAATACAACAGGTGTTCATTACACATTAAATGCAAATACGAAAATACGCAGGATCGTACATAAATAGATACATTTTGGAAAAACAAGTGCAAAAAATTGATGAAAAATACTTTGAAACCGAGTCTTTGTATAGTAACTATCGTGAGACTGATTCATGATTAAATGATGTAACGGTTTACTCACGCGTATGTATCGGGATCGCCCGACTAGTTTCGGACCCAACCGGAGTCCATCATGAGCTGACGTGACGGGCGAGTTCAATTCGACACGTTATCTACTACTAATATGTTCCTCTTTCACACAATAACCACTGAACGGATTTAGACGAAACTTGGTATGATATATATATACACACTAGCTTTTCGCCTGCGGCTTCGCCCGCGTCGAGGTCGGTTATATCGCGTTGCCAAGAGAACTCTTCAAAAGTCCGGGATAAAAACTATCCTACGTTCTTTCTCAAGGTCAACTCTATCTCTGTACCAAATTTCATTAAAATCTGTTCAGTGGTTTAGACGTGAAAGCGTAACAGACAGACAGAGTTACTTTCGCCTTTATAATATTAGTAGGGATGAGGAAACCGTTACATCATTTAATATCTTTTTAATACCCTTTTAGAGTAAAGATATTCCTCGCACTGTTATAAACCAATTCAGTTATTTTTCGCCAAAAATATAAATGCCAATTAATAAATGCATGATTTTTAATGAGTTTTCAAACAATTTATGTACGAATTAATAACAATAGGTATATGTATTAGGATACAATAATAACCGCCATTTTAGAAGTCGGTCGAAAAACATTTCGAAAAATCCAAGGAGAGAAATATAAAATGTGGTCCATTTATTAAATATTTTAATAGATTTTCGAGAATAGAGAAAAAATAATCAAGCTTAATTCTTTATTCAGCAACAACCGAATTAAGAAATTTTGTTCATGAAAGTGGGTTTAACCGTTTAGGAGATGAAGTTTTCTGAACTTTTTACAAGTTTTGTTCATAAATTATTGAGATTCATTTTCGAGATTATTGAAAAAGAGAAGAACAAAGACAGAAAAGTTATAGAAAAACATGTTATTTTAGTGTATTTAACGTATCGTATCTATAAACTGTTATTTCAATATTACAAGACAGACACACCAATTTTATATGTATTAGTAAATGGACCACATCTCTGATAAAGTATTTTTTTTTTGGCGTCATTGGACATTATTTACAACTATATTTATTGATAAACTACAATTGTCTGTCTGTTGCACATTTATACATCTCGCAACTATTGGCAAGTTGAACGATAAGTCGCAGGTTCGAATCCAGTCTGAGGCTAATTTTTTTTACACACACTTTTGGTATTTTTCGTTGTAAATTATAAGAATATTACTTCGCACCTTTAAATCAAAACGTGATGTTGTTAAGAAAAGATTCAATGTGAACTAAAGAGCAAACAGACAGACAATTTTGCAGTATATAATATTATATATATATATATATTTTAATATTATTTTTATAGGAAAATGTTCAGGCCTCACTTTTGGCACAGCCCAATAGGAATTCCGTTTCATCTAATATACTCAAATTACAGTTTTCACTTGTAGATCAAGAACACACGACTAGTTGCTAACTAGACCCATACCAGACCGTTAGTAATAAGTCCCAACTAGTCAGCCATCTTAAAAGAAATGAGTCCAGATCGGTGTATTTCATTCTAATCGAGTCAGTTTTAAAGTGGACTAGTTTCTTAATCTCCAACTAGGCAGTATCTAGTCTGGAAAATCTTTGTTTAAAATTTTGTAAGTTACATCAAGTTTCAATTAAACATACGTTACAAAACTTACAACATAAGATTGACTGACTAGTTTCGAAATAGACTCATACTAGGTTGCAACTAGTCAAACATTTTTTAACATAACCTGAAAATAGTCATTTACCATTTGATCTTTTAAATGAATAAAAAAATATTTATCTGAAGCTACAATTTGTTCTGCATATTCATAATATCTTCAAACCCAATACAAGCCTATTATATATAAAATTTTCTACAATTGAAACATTATTTTTACCTGTCGTATACTTCTCACAACATACACACACAAGCCTGAACATTTAAATAAATAAACAAATAATAAATATAATTAAAGTGATTTAACATCTTACTCACGAGAAGCAATATAAAATAATGTGAAAATTATCGACGACAAGAGAAATATAAAAAACTAGTTGTTTAGCGCGGTTTCGCCCGCGTAGTACCCGATCTTGAGGTTATTTTAGTTGTTCGGATAGCCGAGTGGTTGAGGTGACCACGCCAAACTGAGCGCGACGTGTTAGTTCGATCCCCGTAGGAAAAGCATTTGTGTGATCCACGAATGCTTGTCCTGAGTCTGGATGTCTTTGTGCATGTGACTTGAATGTTTGTGCAACCTTCCGTGACACAAGGACTCAATTCCTTAATGCGGAAGTCGTTTTAAAAGAAATGCATATTTTCTAATCATTAAAACCTTCCCTGGACATTTACGAATATTTCAAAACATAAATTAGCCGAATCGGTTCAGCCGTTCTCGAGTTTTAGCGAAACTAACGAACAGAAATTCATTTTTAGTTTAAATACTTTCAAAAATAAAAACGTATAAAGCTGACGAGTTTGTTTGTTTGTTTGAACGCGCTAACCTCAGGAACTACTGGTCCAAATTGAAACATTCTTTTTATGTTGAATAGACTATTCATCGAGGAAGGCTTTAGGCTATAAACCATCACGCTGCGACTAATAGGAGCGTAGATAAAATGGAAAATGTGAAAAAAAACAAGGCAGGTATAAATCATAACTTATATCTTCTACCCACGGGGGCGAAGTCGCGGGCAACAGCTAGTTATTAATATTTCCTTTGCCGTCGTTCAATAAAATATTAGTGCCATCGTTAAACCTTGCAATTTTAATAATAATTTGAAATATAGTTGTTTTTCTTCCATCTCCTTATATTACAAGGCACCTGAAAATTAATAATTTTGGCATTAGTATTAAATACTTTACATTAAAATACAATCAATCAAATTAATAATTTAGAATAGGGATGATGCCAACTTTTTTTTTGCAGTGTCCGTCTTGTAGTTTTTTGTATAATAATGGAAACGTATTTTTTAATTTGTCCCGCAAACAAATTTCAGTGAATGAAACTTACGCGTGACGTCACGATTGAGTATAAATTTTACTCTATCGTTACGTCACAAGCCCCTCTCCTAAACTTTAAAGCAGTTAATCTTTGTCAATTCTAGTTTTTCTGAAAAAGGAAGAAATTCGTGTCTCTTACTTTTCAATTATCTAACTGAGGGACTAATGAGATTTTTTCTTTTTATACCCAGTCATCATCCCTATTTAAGTATGCAAAACATTTCAATATTACATACAAGCTTTTGCCCGCTTGTCCACCCGTTACACATCGAAAATGATCCCATGGGAACATACAATCTGTCTTCAACATATTTTCAAAAGACCGTGACTCCATAATCCGCCTACAATCCACTGATTCAATTGACGAGCTCCGTGGTCGAGTGGCGTACGTACCGGTTTCAAGGTGTCGCTAGCTCTGAGGTCCCGGGTTCGATCCCCGGTCGGGTCAATGTAAATATTCACATTTCTACATTGTCTCGGGTCTGGGTGTTTGTGGTACCTTCGTTGTATCTGAATTCCATAACACAAGCGCTTTCGCAACTTACTTTGGGTTCAGAACAATGTATGTGATGTTGTCCGCATTTTTTTTTTAAATCTAGATGTAATAGATTTTTGCTACTTATGTGTAGTTTAGAATTACTTTTATTTTCTTTTTTATGGAAATAAACAGATTTTTTTTACTCTTTCCCGCAAAAACCACTGAACGAATTTGGACGAAATTTGGTAAACAGATAGTTTATAACCAGGATTAACACATAGGATAGGTTTTATCCCGATTTTATGTTAAATTGGGATCATTTACGCGAGGGCGGAGCCGCGGGCAACAGCTAGTTCATCTAGTAATTATATTGTATTTTATGTTTTAACTAATATCTATACACAATTCATTTAGGTACTTACATAAAGGAAAACAATCTTGGTCTTATTCATAAATTTTTGATTAAAATAAAACGCGACCTAAAACCAATACACCGTGATTTTTTAGTCGTCTTACAAAAGCAGCCCAGTTCATGTTTCCAATGACTAGAACATGTTCATGATAAAAAAATAGGTATTTATGAGATTTGAATAAATTTAAAATGCAATTTTTATTCAATATTATGATGCAATTCGTAGTTTTTTAGAAACACATTTCTGTTGCGAGCGCGGTCCGAGCCTTGTAACAATGGTGAGGGGCGCGGGCGGCGCCGTTTTTATCATTTTTAAGAGTATATTTCAGATTTCTCTTGTTTAATTTTCTTCGTACTTATTATCTTAGTTGATGATAAAAAAAATCGCGCCTAGGGGTATTTTACGTCGGATACATGAACTGGGCTCCTTTTGTAAGACGACTAAAAATCACCGTGTATAAAACAACAATAGAGATTACCGAATCAAATATACCACTGTGTTATATCAGTCGTTTATTTATTTAATATGTATTTGTATAAAAACACACCAAGATTGTTCACCTATATTTAAAATATCTAAAAAAATAGAAGTTACTCAATAAATAACTATATATACCTGTATAATTATTCTCGAATCACGAAAGCGTATCAGTAGAAGCCTGCAGCAAAGGAAACGTTAAATAAATAAATAATAATCTACAACAAAATAATAATGAACAGACATTACAATAAAATAATAATTAAATAAATCTCTGACCACCGGCTAACTACAAGCAAACTACCACCAAATAATATAAATTTAAATATAAAACTACTTTCATAGCCTTAGGCTATAACTGCACAAGTGATCGATCACAGGTTAAGCTACGCTTGACGCGGTACGTCCGTGGATCGGTGACCGTCTTTGTCATGACGAGTTCCTCGTGAGTCGAGATATAAGTCAAGCATACGTTGTGACGGTCTTATGTTATCACCCAACTGATTTGTTAATCTTAGGGTCTTAACAGACGGACCGCATTTCATTTGAACTGCAAACCAACCGTGCGGTCCAATTGCAGTCGGCGGCCAGTCGTGTGACGGTTGGTTTGCAGTTCCATTGCAGTCGTGTCAACTGCATTCAAACTGCAACCGAACTGCCAACTTGCAGTTGGTTTGCAGTTGAAATGCGGTCCGTCTGTTTAGACCCTTAAGCCCTTTTGTACAGAACCCCCTGTGTTGCAGCGCTGTCTTACACTTAACCTTTATAAAACAGTATCTATAGTTGTTCAACAACTAAATATATTACATAATCACAAAAAAAAACTGTCAATAAGGTATTCTCATACAATACAAGACACAAACAGACAAAAGCAATCATTAATATTAGTATAGTGTTAAGAAAAAGGGAAAAAAGATAAAAAAGAAACAATCCCACACACCAACAAACAAACAAACAAACAAAACGCATACATAATAACATTTATATAATAAAAAGATAAAATATATTATTTACAAAGTAGACTTACCTTTAGGCATTCTACTGTGACACTCGCGTTTAACGGTCAAAGTTAAAAAATAACCGGTCATTTTGTGAAACATCGGTTAAAGTTAAAAATATTGTGTGTGTGTTATCAAAAACCCATATGAATATATTGTATGTAGATTAATTATAGAAAAAAAATGTATTTAAATTGAAAAAATAAACATTTACAATACTTAATAAATATATTAATATAGAAAAGAAATATTTTTAAAAGGGAATGTTTATAAAAATTTAGTAATAAAAATGAAATATATTTACAGTAGATTAAGCTTTTAAATTCGTATAAAAATAAGGTTGAAATAAGAAATAGCTAAGCTATAATAAAGTTTTTAAAAGTCATGCTATTACATGCTCAGGGCGATCTACCACTTAAGGAAAAGCGAAGCGATGGCTATATCATGCTATGTGATATAATATTTACAAAAGTGAAACATTATCATGATGTAAAGGTTTTTTTTCTAGATTACTTATATCAAATACGATTATATTCTGTGTTTTCTTAGCCCACAGCTGGGCTGACGTTTCTGTTAAAATATTAAAATCATGGAATAACTAAATAACTAGAAAAATTCTAACATGAACTTCGCTTAAATGAGTTTTTTTTTACAAAATAAATTAGAATCGTTCTATAATTTAGGGAGCTAGACTACTACAGAAAATAACAACAAAATATTAACATTTTAAACTAAAAAATACCCCTAAATATTATATAACTAGCAATCGCTTCGCTACAAGTACTGAAAATCCTAAAAAGTTAGTGAGTATATTAGTTAAAATAAAATAGAGTTTAGTATACAAAATAACATAATATCAAAAATCCGAATAACTGTTATTGTTAAAACTACAGTTAATTAGTACAATTGAAACCAACCAAATACTACAGGAAAACATATTTACTATTAAGTATAAAAGTAAAAATCTATGAATATATTAGACACGTATTATTGCCTTTTTTTTGAACAAAGATAAGCTTTAAAGTGAAGCTGGCTTGTGACGTAACGACTTCGTAAAATTTAGACACAAACGTGACGTCACGATTGAATAGCACTTGCTATTCACTGTAATTTGATCAATTTATGTTTGCGGGAAAAAAGATAAGATACATATCCATTATTATACATTAAACTACATGACAGCTACCGCAATAAATTTTTGATTAATCTTTGTATCGCGAAGGGTTTCTAAACATTCAAGTCACATGCACACAGACACCCAGACTCAGGACAAGCATTCACGGATCACACAAATGCTTGTCCTACACGGGGATCGAAACCAAAACAGTCAAGTCAAGTCCAAGCAGTCAAAATCAAATTGAAAAGTTTTTTTTTATTTCAAGCAGGCCGTTTTCCAGGCTCTTTCAAAACGTTACATTACTGACCCTAGTTGCGCGGTTCCAAAGTGTCATTCTTATGGAGAAGGACCGGCAAGAAACTGCAGTGGGTTTGGTGTGATGACCTCAACCACTCGGCTATCCGTGCAGTCAAAATAGGGATGATGACAATTTTTTTTTTGCAGTGTCCGTATTGTAGTTTTTTGTATAATAATGGATACTTATTTTTTAATTTGTCCCGCAAACATCAATTGACCAAATTACAGTGAATGAAACTTGCGCGTGACGTCACGATTGAGTATAAATTTTACTCTATCGTTACGTCACAAGCCCCTCTCCTAAACTTTAAAGCAGTTAATCTTTGTCAATTCTAGTTTTACTGAAAAAGGAAAAAATACGTGTCTCATACTTTTCAATTATCTAACTGAGGGACTAATGAGATTTTTTCTTTTTATAGCCAGTCATCATCCCTATGATGTAGTATTTGGTTGGTTACATACCCATAATTAATTATCTATCTACATCATAAGCTGTTGACCCATATATACTATTGTCTTACCTTGTGGCGCCCCGTAGCCGGGGGCCCCGTAGGCGGGCGGCGGGGCCCCGTACGCGCCGTACGCGGGGGGCTCGGACTGAAAACATACATCATAAACATTAGTAATATACATATATATATATAGTACTAGTTGTCCCGGTTGTACCGCCTAACAGTCGATGATGACAATGCAGACAAAAACACATTTTTTTGCAGCTTTTAAATATATTATCAAAGTTTAAACCTTCCCTGGACTATCACGAGTATTTCAAGACTAAAATAAGCCAAATCGGTTCAGCCGTTCTCGAGTTTTAGCGAGACTAACGAACAGCAATTCGTTTTTATATATAAGAGAGATGAATAAGATTTTTTTAGAATGAGTCTAGAAGAAAAATTGTGTTAATTTTAGCATCGAAGCATTTTTGAACGCCGAGTTTTCGTTTCCATAAAATTAAACTAATTATTCTTTCATATTGTTTTTATTAGTAAGCCAATTAAATTTATATTACGTAAATGTGTCATCTATTATCTAATGACACATTATTGATTGCGTATTGAATATTTAAATAAAGTATAATGTAAGAAAAGCCAATTCTTTTCAACACGAGATATTATTTAAAATCTCCCTCAATTTCCTCTTAATTTTTTTGTTTGCGAGATAAAGAAAAATTGAGAGATTTAAAAAATTCTAAATACCCACGTTTTTAAATGTCAAATTGTATGAATTTTGTCAGTTTTTATAGTTGTAAATTGCATGGTCATCGGGTTTAAAGCTACCCTGAAAATTTCAGCCTGCTAACTTATCGGGAAGTATCTCAAAACTGATTTACAAAAATCCAACCGGAACGACAAACAAACAAGAAAGTGAGTTTATAAAAACGTGGGAATATAAAAATACAGTGCATGACGGACTAAACAGTTTCCTGTTAGTCATCATCATCATCATCTCAGCCTATAGCTGTCCACTGGACATGGGCCTCTCCATACGTTCTCCGGCGCGACCGGTTCATTGCCACCTGCATCCAACGAGACCCAGCGGCTTTCACTAGGTCGTCGGTCCATTTGTCCCACGCTGCGCTTGCTGGTACGTGGTCTTTTCTGCCCCAAAAGTCATATACCTTGTTACAAATTCTAGTTTATGTGGTAACTTACCATGTACATTTGCTGCGGGGGCGGCTGAGCGCCCTCGAAGCCGATCAGCTGTATCATGACGTCACCGTCCACTGTCAGGTGGGAGATCCTCTGGAAGGGCACGCGGTGAGGGAACTCGCAGAAGTGGATACCGTTTAGCGCCACCTGTTGGGGAGATGTAACATTATATGTAACGTTTTCTGTATCGAAGATCAAAGATCTCGGGTTTAAAAAGGAGTTGTTGCTGTTTTTTTTTAATATGGACTACCGCAGGCAAGGAATTTCATCCTTGTGTCGCGTGGGCTTCATAAACATACAAATCACATGCACAATGATACCCAGACTCAGAACAAGCATACTTGTCGTACATAGCCTCACCTTCAACGAGTGCGGTTCACACAATATGAGGGCCTCGAAGGAGTCCCCCCTGTTGAGCGGCATCCCGCCGCTGGTATCCTCGACGCCCCAGTTCATGGCGGTGAGGTGGTTCCGCACCACGCACATCTCCACGAACCTGAAGTTCAGGTGGAGGGCGATATCGTCGCGGGGGTCCGTGTTCGGCCCGCACTGGAAGTTGATGGCGAATCTGGTGGGAGATAATGTAGTTTTATGAGGATGATTTATCATTCAAAAAGGTTTACTCGAGAGAATTTGTTGGGATAGCCCGGCTAGTCTCATGAGCTGACGCGGCGGTAGAGTCGCGCGTCAAACTTCGTCGAGTTCGACACGCGACTGTGATTAATTATGGTGATCAATCGTCCAGACTTCTAATTTGGGCCTAGCAGCATTGCCTAACAGTGAAACACTTTTAATTTAATGGATACCTTCATGAGACGAAGTTCGTTAGTCTTGCTAAAACTCGAGAACAGCTGAAGCGATTTGGCTTATTTTAGTCTTGAAATATTCATGAAAGTCCAGGGAAGGTTTAAACGGTGAGAAAATATGCAAAATTGCGGAAAAGATAAAAAAAATGATGATTATGTATCCTAAGGAGAAACCCAAAAATTACCGCGAGATCATATTAAAATATTGCAATAAACAAATAAAAAGGGCTAACACCTAGTGGTTGAGAACTTATTATGACAATGTTACCAAAAACTTTGCACTCACCTCTGAGCGCCAGGGGGCGTGGTACCTTGCACCCTGATCATGCGGCCAGGGTACATGCCGCCGGGGATCGGGTGCACGCATGGTATGACCTGAAAAGAAAGACTTCATTAGAAAATTTGTAAGAGATGCGAATATTAACTACAAGGATAGCCGAGTGGTGTTGTCACCACGTGAGTTGTGGTCAGTGGTGTTGCTTGGGTCACCGTCGCCCGGGGCGGGATTCACACCTTGGCGCCCAAAGTAGGCACCTTAAAAAAATATATTCGTTCAATTTGTCATGAAGTATACACCTCTTTGTTTATGTTTCGTTCACACGCGGAACATCGAAATTGTATCTACATGATAATTTGCCGCTTTTTCTAAATTTTGCCACCCTACTGATACTGGCGCCCGGGGCGGACCGCCCCCTCCCCCTAGCTACGCCACTGCTTGTGGCTGAATTGCAATTCTATGCATGGTTTGGTATGCCCAAGTTATAGGGTCGATCTAAACGACTACATGGATGCCTGAGTGGTTGACGTCACCACGCCAAATCCACTTTGCGCAACGTTTAGCAGGACGAAGCGGCACCATTTGCGTGATCCACGAGTGCTTGTGGACGTTACAAGGATTGTAATGTTCTGTGTGAGAGTGGTTTCCTTTACCCCAGGTGTAAGATGTGTTATAAGTTTTAAGAGTCTATCTATCTACCCGTTCCTGGTATCATAATTTTCGAACGAAATACCCGATTTCAATTTACTTTGTTTAGATTTTTTTGGTGAAAAACGGTTGAGCTGTTTAAAAGCTGTGGAGGTTGAAAATGGGGAAGAAAAATTAGTCTGCAAATATACTCGAGTGGGGACTCAAATGTAAGTGCACTGAAATATAATATTGATGACTCAATCAAGAGAAATCTTAGCTTCGTTTTGGGAGGGGTTTTTTATATTATAGGTTTAAACAAAGGCAGGTCAGTGACAAAATAACATTGAAGTGACGTGTTATCAATCAATGGCCTTGTGTTATCAGGAGTTACCCTGATGATTCAGATTTGTGATAGCCTATCATACTGGCATAGTAGCATAGCTCAGCGGATACACCCGATAGGTTTCCGTTGTGGACTACCAACACACACTGAGAGAGCCGCAGAAGACAGCGTCTTCATCACATATTAAAAAAAAAGACACCCTCACTAAAGAATTTAATCCTTGCGTCGCGGGGGTTTCACAAACATACAATTCACATGCACAAAGAAACCCAAACTCAGAGCGAGCATACGTGGACTACGCGAGCATACTGGGATCGAACCCGCGACGTTTTTGGAATTGTAACCGACACATAGGCGGGCGAAGTCGAGACCTTCAGCTAGCGTTACATATGATTTTTAATCTTATGTATGTAAAGGAAAATTATTTGCATGAGGAAAGTTGCATCGTCTAACGGCCGCTGTGCACTGGGATTGATCCTTTTCAGAAATATCTGTGAAGATACCAGTTACTTCGAATGTGTTATAACGTTGACGTTTGGGCAAAGAAACGGTTGGAACGGTCATAGACGTGATATTTTACCAATAATTGTGGCAAATATGTCCTTTTTCAAACCTATTCGGACGGAACCCTCGTGTTGCGAGTCGCAGCACTATACCGTTCTTATTCAATTTTGGTGTCAATGAAATTTTAACGACATTTAATTAAGTGACGTTATAAAATTCTATTTGACACTGATCAGGACACCATGACACCTAAAAGCGTTATTTTGCTGTATGTTTACTGTGAATAGTATACGTTTTTGAATACAGCTGTTATTCCTTACAGAAAAATCCAGGGTCAAAATCTTTCCGGCACGTGGTTTGCTGCTATGGATTTCTACGGACGTTACCCGGCGGTTACCTTTAGTCCGTAAGAGTCTGTCATATAGAGAATTCCCCCGCAATACAAAAAAAAATATATCATAAAGTTTAACAGGGAAAAGTCGACATGTAAAGTGGTCAGTTTTAAAATCGCTGCCACACAATGAATTATCAATACGGGAATACCATAGCAACGAAACTATAAACTCGCCGTGCTGAATAATAAATGAATCAGGGCTTCACTCAAGGAAAATGGAGAAAATTTATTAAGTTTCAAGACTTAAATCGGAATCGAAATTTTTGCGGACTATGTCTGAAAGAAGGTGGTTTTTAAAGAGCGTATTTAATTGTTAATGTCCAATTAATTTGCTCTAATTGATAAATGAATTGTCTTTGAATTTGACAAAATTTTGGTAGTGTCTAAGCATTTGTCTATTTTATTTAAAATATATATTAAGACAGGTTTATAGTTTTAATAGACCAATTAAGTAAAAAACCTTTGCTGTTTTTTTTCTAAAAAAAAAACTCGCAAAGAAGTCATCATCAGTTTCGATTTTACCCCAACTATATTGTGTTCGGATTCCAGTCACACTGGATGCAATTTTTCCAGTTTTTTACAAGGAGTCACTTATCTTACCTCCTCAACCCTATTAGCTGGGAGACACGATACCCCTTAGTAAGAGACTTTTTAGCTTCTGACTACTCGTAACGACTGACATACATGTATATATAATAACCGGGATCCACAATTTAACGTGCCCCTAACACTGAGCATCTCGGTATGACACAAATGGTCACCCATCCACGGAGTGACCGGTTCGTGCGTGGCTTAATCAGTGATCGATCCTTGTGCAGTTGTAGCTCTTCTCCGTGTCAGATGAACATTTTTTTTTTGTGTACATCACCGTCTTTACAGGTAAACACTCAATTCGACAATGTTGGCATACATATTTGAATAAATAGATCCCAACATGCTTAAATTTGAGTCACACAACGTAATTATGACGCAGCATATAATTGGTTTGGATTTCATGATTCATTGCCTAAAATAAATGCCTTAATGCCTTCTGAATAAATTGAGGGTTTCCGAGTCTTCAAAAGAAGTTTAGTATCTATATCCTCCGAAACGGTTTGACCGGTCATAGATTAAATAGAGTAAGATCATACTATGTTAGCATTTAGAAACAACCGTTCCAAGAAATTAAAATGTGAATATCCTACTGGTCAGTCAACTCTTCTAATATAGGCAGAAAAGGATAAAGAACGTTACAAATAAATGAATATTTGAAAATAAAGACCTATTATGTACCTGATTCTTCAAGTAAAATAATCTGAAATAATTACTGATAACGACTATCTAACGACAGATTACGAATGAGAAAACCTTTTAAACATGAACAAATGACTAAACTAATTATTTAGTAATTAGATGCCACCCACTGGACATTAGAGGAAGGACATCGTCGCCAAGGTCGTACGCGACGAAGGTGGTGTGATGATCTAGCGATCTAGTCAAATATACGGGGAGTCCGAGGACAGAAATCGTGAAAGATACCCCAAGCAGTACCCTTGTACATCATTTATATATGTGTTATATTATTTTTAAGACCTTTTGTGTGTGTACATAAACTATTAAATAAAAAAAACATAGAGAGGTCTGGAGGAGAGAGGGAATCTGACACAGATTTTGTTATATATGAAAATGAATTGCTGTTCGTTAGTCTCGCTAGAACTCGAGAACGGCTGAACCGATTTGGATTATTATAGTCTTGAAATATTCGTGACAGTCCAGGGAAGGTTTAAAGGACAAAATATGGAAAAGGTTGTAACAAAATAAACTTTTGTCTGCATTTTTATCATCGACTGTTAGGCGGTTCGTAGTTCGCCGGGACAGCTACTAGCTAGTTATAAATAAAAAAAGATAGACACAAATTAAATGGCGGCTATGACGTCACATTTTCAATGAACCGTAACGTAACAATTTCTAATGTTGTAATTCTGATTACGCAACATTCGCGTTTCCATTTTCGAGCATTTGACGCGGGATCCCCAAAAAAGTGTCAAGAACGTGTCGGATTCGTAACACAGAGGGCTTTATGTCATGAATATGATACCTAGATCATTGAAATTGGGGAAGATGTTTTTCTATTGCCGGTATAACAAACTAGTCGGGCGATCCCGTTAAATACACGTGAGTAAAACGTTGCATCATTTAATACTGAATCATTCTCCCAATCCAATAGTTACTATCAAGATATATTATGGTCATAATATTTGGTGTGCGCTACTTTTTTTACTTTAGCATATTTTGTATTTACATGCTAATTGTCCAACTTGGCCACGTTTTTTTACAGAAAAATTGCTATGAAAGCATAAAATCTACCATTTAATTTTGAACTAAAAGTTCCTGAAAAACAATCCAGGGCAATATTGTTTGTATCGGATATGATTAATGATTTAAAAAAAGTTTTATTGAACCAGCTATGAAAAGAGCGAAAAGGGAGGCAAAGATATAAAAATGTGTGAAGAAAAGAATGAGAGTTTTTGATGTCAAGTTTTCTATTCATCAATGGATGTTGCGCTAGCTATATTTATTTTACAAGAAAAGATCTGGTGTAAGATTTTACTATAAAAAATTTCTGAAGGTACCCACATTCACTTTTAATTTACCTACCGTTTATACAGTAACACAACATATTCAAGATTTAAGATTTATTTATTGTTTGTCACAGGTGGAAATTCAGCTCTTAAAATTAGTGTTATAACAAAGTATCACTGTAACATACCCATGTGGTGTACAATCTTTAAAATTTAATATTGTTTCACTTAATCTTAAGATAAAGATAAAACACATAAATTGATGAATATTTATCATTACAAGGCATTTTTTAAACCGGCACAGATTAAATAAAGAATCAATGTGTTTTGACAAACAGGCATCATACAAATACAATTTCCGTCTAGAAAAATACACTAGTTTTTTCAAGAAAGCAAGGGTAACAATCAAATCAGCCTTTTGCGATATAATCTGGACATAGACCTCTCTCAAGTAGCATCACAACATCCATTCATTTGTCTCCATCGTTCAGACTGAGTCATTTATTTTCTTGTATTTCTCAAGAAACAATGTTTGTGTTAAAACAACATTGTCCAAGTTATTCAAGTAACACCAGGGTCAATTAAGCCCGCCTTTTGGTAATAAGTGCTAACTTTGCATGGTAAGGCATGAATGAAGGCTTAATAGGTAAAACTTATAATGTTTGTAGTCAACTTTGGTATTTTTAGATTATACAAAATGTTACATCTTGTTACTTGGTAAGTTTATTTCGAGAATTGGGGGCTGTAGAGTAACTATGACTAATCTAACGATACTTTTTGAATTGCAAAAAGTTGGAGAGGTATTTCATCAGTTATAAGGCTGAGTCAACATGCTATTAACTGGTTGTTGATCAAGACAAGTTCAAAAAGAACCCCCGCAAAGTTTAAGGGTTAGAAAGAGCCACTGCTGACTAAGATATACGCCTAATAACCAAATTCTGTATGGGAAATAGTCAGAAACATTGACAGCAAAATATAACATATTTTTTTATTGCCAGAATGTTAATTCAATTCCAAGAACGAGGAAAAACAATGCAAATAACAAGAATAACGTGATCAACTGTCTCTGTAATAGGAAAAGTCCTTGGGAATGTTTGCACAGAATAAGTTTCCGTGACCGACTACCGCTGAGTGATAAAACTTTACTTCACCCATACTTTGTATTTACACAATAAGAAGCAAAACCAACCGCACCAAATTGTTCTAAATGCCCTTGAAATCATGTAAAATGCCGCACATAATAGAAAATGTGGTCATAACACACAGGAATGTTTGAAATACTTACGGGATTATATATCGGAGCAGCCATTTTTTCTACGGTGTTTCTAGCGGCGGTTCGTCCAAAGTCCGAAAAATGGAAATACGAAGATTAGGAACAACTTTTACTTGGTTTACACTTAGATTCTAAGCGCCGGATACGCCTAGCGCAATAATATTACGTTTCAAACGACTCAATTGAATCAATTCTATATATAATGCGTCATACGTCATATGACGATAAATGATTAATCCTTTGGCAAGAGTTGTGTTGAACCAGCTGTGCAAGAGAGGCGAAGATACGAAATCGCGAGAATGTAAAAGAGAAAACAGAAAAATTGGTGTTTTTGATGTCAACTTTTCTAATATGAAACGCAGCTAAGTATACGTCAAACGTGTCCAAAACTTATTCCTACTTGGATATAGAGCTTTTAAGTTTTTATCGATTAATCTAATTTATTGTGAACAATTTAATTAAGTCCACTTTTTACAACTATAAGCGTAACTTAACAAATGAACTATTCAGAGCCACTTTACTGCAACACGTACCAATGAGTATGGTTTTATTTCAATTGCAAAAAAATACGACTTTTTAGGTCTCTAATAATACTGCAAACCACAGACAAATCCAAAAATAGTGAAACTTTGGCAACCCTCTGCAGTAGTATTTTGATTGACGCAATACTTACACTGCTCATGAACATAAATGTAGTGAATTAAACGCAATTAAATTCTATTTGCGCTAATTAAATTTGCGCGTCAATATAACTAAATTCATTCCGCGACGTGTCCTCAGCGTTTCATAACAATTACATCGAAAACGCGCGCTAGAACCGTCTCAAAATGACGCTTGAAGGGAATAAGGACGAAGCAGAAAAGTGTATAGCCATTGCCCAAAATGCATTTTCAAGTGGAAACATGGAGAAAGCTGAAAAGTTTTTGCTAAAAGCTGAGCGTTTATACCCTACTACACACGCTAAGGAGCTTTTGGTGCGGGTTAGGGCTGCTGGGCCGTCTACAGCGCCGCCTAAAAAGACTCCACCAAGCAGCCCGAGCGCTGAGGATCTTCGGAGGCGAAAAACCCCTGCTCACCAGCCTCCACAGAGAGAATACACTCCCGAACAACAAGAGGCTGTCCGACGAGTCAATAAATGCAAGGATTTCTATGAAATATTAGGTGAGACTTTATTTATTTCGTAATTTTCTACCTAACATCACTCTCAACGCAATCTCATAGTACACACACGTCGTGTATTAAAGCTCAAAATCACAGTTTATCAGTACGAAACACAGATTTGAAACCATTTTGATAGTAGTGCAAGGTTTTTCAGCAGATAAGTAAAAAGTTTGACTACAAAGGAAGTTTAATTTCCTATTATATTTTCAAGGTTATTATACTTTTAATAATAAAGTACTACCTTTTGAACTAAAGGCTGCTTCATATACTATAAATGACAAATGAGCACTAAAAAATAATTTCCTTATTCTGCCCTTGAAGGTACCTATGTGTGATACTTATTTTAATGACAAGACAAATATTGTTATAAACACAGCTGACTAAGCAAAAATTAGTTATTATTGTTGGCTAAAGTGGACCAAAACACAATAAAAATCATATTCTTTTTCAACAATTTTAATCAGAACTCAAAATGAGGCATTGGTTTGTTTAGGTCAATAACCAATTAGTCAATGAAACAATTCTCTTCACAGACTTGCAAGACAAAGATGGTTATTTATAGATTTTCATGATTAATAATAAATAATGTATTTGATTTAGGGTATATTTTCCATTATACCTCTTACAAAATATCCCTATTAAACTAGTATTATCGACCCTACCTAAAAAAAGAGGTTAGTTTTGTATCCCACAGTTTATTTTGAGGCACCAGGTCTTTTAATTATCACAATATCTATACCTAACTATGTCTAACAGTAGTTTCTTTCATTAACATCACAATGATTGCCGACTAACAAATTAGATCAATATTTTGCAGGTCTTTCAACAACATTTGAGTCACATACAGACACACAATTAGTAATTACCTAACTTATTATACAAGAACTTTGATATTTATTAATGTAACCTTTATTCTGGACTAAAATATCTACATTATGATAATGCAATGTCATTGTTTTCTATTCAATACCTAATTGTTAATTTAAATTTGTAACAACTGATTGTAATTATGCTTAAAATCATTAAAAATACTGCATTGAGCTTTTAAATTCAGACTTGACTGTGTATTATCAGTCTTCTGATCATATGTTGTCTACTCATCTGTTACTTGGTTGTATCTCGTGAACCAAGGTATCTAGACAGTTGAAATATGCTGTTGCCGATATAACTAGAATAAAGAGTGGTTAAGCAACTTTTTTGGTGGGTAAATATAAGTTTTGTTGTTGGTTTTTCAAATATATTTATTTGAGGGTATGTAAGCACCCAACCAAGTTTTATTTTGTATGGAACCATCATTGTCCCGAGTACGACCCTCGCCTTAACCGGTTATTATTGAATGAAACATGTCTATAATAAACCATCCTAATCCAAGCCCTTACTGGTTACTGGTGATGGGCTCCTTTTTCCGCACGTAAGCTCCAAGTCGGCCTATTGTGCGTCGGGTGGTTCTGGGAGGCCAATCCATGCCCTTTCTAAACTAGTATAAATTTAAAAATACAATATCATCTTTGCAGGAGTATCAAAGGATGCAACAGACTCTGATGTCAAGAAGGCGTATAAGAAGCTGGCTTTACAGCTTCACCCGGACAAGAATCATGCGCCCGGAGCAGCTGAGGCCTTCAAGGTATGTTCTCAGACCCATCATCCCAGCCTTTTCCAACTATGTTGGCTTCGAATCTGGTTATGTCATAATGGTCACCCATCCAGCGACGGACCGTATCAATAAAAGCTAAACTCGTTATCGATCAATTTGTACTGATAGAGCTTAGCCACTATAAGTTATCACAGTAATATTGTAAATACAGTATGTATTTGTGTGTCCATGCTTGTTACCTCTTTACGCCTAAAGTGCTCGATCAATTTCGATGAAATTTTCAACGAAGGTAGCTGGTACCTTGGCTACCTTTATACGAATTCGATATACCCTCACTACCCCCCTCTCCCCCTGAATTGATAACCAAAACTATAGTAAAAACTATAAGGCACGAAATCTCCAACACTCAAAATTTAACCCACAATCACCAAAACCCAGGCGATCGGAAACGCGGCCGCGATTCTGACGGACGCGGAGAAACGCAAGCAGTACGACCTCCGCGGCGAGGAGGCTGTCCACCAGCCGCAGACCCACCACCAGTACTACGCGAGAGGCTTCGAATCAGACCTCACCGCCGAGGAACTCTTCAACATGTTCTTTGGAGCTGCAGGTGCGAGAACAGGTTTGATTCTATTAAATATAATACTGCTTTTAGTCAGGTAGGCTGTTTTGCTTGCTACACGACTGTCATTGCACAGATAGCCGAGTGGTTGAGGTCCTCAAACCCTCTGAGCAGGACGAGTTGTTCGATGCCCGTGTAGGGCAAGCTTTTGTGTGATCATCAAATGTTTTAAATGCTGTATATGACCACGACTGCGTTTGTCTTCAAATTCTTTCGCGTGGGAAAGTGACTATTGGCAGTATTTTGGGGTATATCTTCATCTACATGATTATTGGAAAAACTTATTTATTTTTTAATCGATTGAAATGTAAAGTCGCTAATTTTACCACAATGCATCGTATTGGATTAGCCGAGGCCGAGTTCATCGCGCAAAGTCTCACGCACAGATAAAACATTTTTTAGTTTTCCTTTGTAGACCACACAGAAAACATTCTTTAAAATAAATATTAATTGCACAGATTGCACTTTTTATGCTTTTATTATATGCAAAGAGTAGTTGAATCGACAAACTTCGTTCTGCCGGATTGCATTGTGAATCTAGATTCTAGACCATGTAGGGCGCTTAACTGTGAGGCAGGAGTACCATCGATAGTCAACGACAGCAAGTCAAAAAGTTGAAGCCACTTTTAGTCATTGTGGATTAATTTTTATCCCCTGGAGTTTTGAGTTTAAGGCACTAGTTGATATTACAGACCCTTGATTTGGAGTTTCCATATTTTATATTCAAAACATAGCACAAAAACAATCAGTTTAGCCACTTTCAGACAGTTTGGTTTAAGTTATTACGTGTTCAAATTATCGCAGTTTATTTCATGAAACTCGGGTAAGGAAATTTGGGTGTCTAAAAAATAAACAATCCATTTTTAGTCAGTACGGATTAATTCCAAAATTAAACCGAAAGAAAGTTGCTAAAGCACTTGTGTTATGGAATTCAGATACAACGAAAGTACCACAAACACCCAGACCCGAGTCAATATAGAAACGTGAATTTTTACATTGACCTGGGACCTCAGACACCTTGAAACCGGTTCGTACGCCACTCGACCACGGAGATCGTCAAATGATAAGTTTGTGGCATTAAGGGAGTCCGCCGTTCCGCAGCGTTCCCTGGCGGCGGTCCCACGGTGTACGCCCGCCGCCGCGCGCGCGAGCCCGAGGCCCGCGACACGCACGCGGGGCTCGTGCAGCTGCTGCCCGTGCTCGTGCTCGTGCTGCTCAGCATGATGTCCGGCTACTTCATCAGCGAGCCCGTCTACAGCCTCGCGCCCAGCTCCAAGTACCCCGTGCCCAGGGAGACCGTTAATCTCAAGGTGGGCAGAAAAAACCACACATGTAAAAGTGACGAAATATCCTATTTGCAGAATAACTATTAAACCTGTTAACCTTAATGTTGTAATGTGTCACCTGCAGGTACCTTACTACGTGAAGGAGAACTTCCACACGGACTACCAGGGCTCGCTGCGACGGCTGGAGATGGCTATAGAAGAGGAATATATAGGTACGGTTCTAGTGAACAATATCTATAATGTGGAATGTTTATCAGTTGTCTCGTACTCTGTACTCTACTGAAAGCTGTTGAATATTATCCGACGCTTGTTACTGACTTTACCTCGTTGGACAAATCATTGACTCAATAACGTTTCCCAACAGTGGGCCTCCGCCACGCCTGCCAACGTGAGCGCAACTACCGCGACAGCATGGTGTGGAAGGCGCGCAACTTCGGCGACTCCCGACAGTACTCGGACGCGCAGAAACTGCGCACGCCCAGCTGTGAGAAACTGCAGAAGTACCATCGATAGTCAACGACGCCAGGTCACCAGGTTATAGCCACTTTTAGTCACTACGGATTAGTTTGGATCCCCGGGAATTTTGAGTTTGAGACACTTTTTGACATTAGGGATCCTTGATTTTGAGTTCCACACTTTATATTCTAAATGTAGGTAAAATTTTTGAGTTTAGTCACTGTAATTATGTGTTCAAATTATCACAGTTTATTTATCAACTTGAGGTGTCGAGGAAATGTAACCCAAGCTGCATTCATATTTGATTGTCACTTTAGACTTTGCAATTCATTTAGTGCAAAGATTACGATTACGACAGTTTTAGCCACTTCGGACCCCTTATGAGTTATGAAACAAGCTCTTGTCAAACCGTTGAAGCCAATTGAAGTCAAATTGGATGCCTTATTGCGTGTTCCAAATTGTCACAACTAACAATTTATATAAAAAACAATGTAAGAAATAAATTTACACATTTTCAGTCACTTTTGACTCGTTTGTAAATCATCACATTTCTTGATAAGTTCATCTGATTATGTGTTTAGCCAATTTTAGTCACATTTAGCCAATTTGGATCCAATATATAGTTAAATAAGTTAGTTTAATAATATGTATTGTAAATTTTAACAAATATTTATTAATTATTAGTTGCAAATACATGATCCTATTAAAAATACTTGCTATTTGAAACATTTGTATAAATAACTCGATTAGATATATATATTTACTTACTTTAAATTAAAATTTCAGCATTTTATTTTATATCACAAAAGTTCCTTTTGAAAAAGACATGCTTTTTCATTGAAAGCTTTTCGGACAAGCATTTGGTTCTTAAGAATCAATTCATTTATTTAATATTTATTTAGTAGATTACATACTGACTTGTGTTATAAAACGCTGGGCTGAACCAAATGTTGTAGGTTCGGTTCCTACCGATGTATTATCGTATTTATTCGCGTTACACTTTTCTAAATTAATTTTCTAGTTTTCGTGAAGTGGATTCATAATTGACTGGCCTGTTGGTCTAGTGATTAGAGACCCTGACTGCTATACCGGAGGTCGTGAGTTCGATTCCCACCCAGGACAGATGTTTATTTATCGATCTTCTGTTCATTTATAGATATTTAATATTATACCCAGCGTTTTATATTTATAATAACTCAGTTTTCGTCCATTTTCTATTTATTTCGACTGTATTTAATTTAACTTGTTTCCTAAACAACGATATTCATGTAAATCGGTGGTGTGTTGCGTTTTTTGTTATTTTCTAAGGATCTCTGATTGATTGTTTTGAAATAAATTATTTATTACCCGATGTACGGAACCAAAAATGTTATTTTTCTAACCGATTTCGAATGTTTGTGTGTTTGATCTACTAAAATGATGTATCTTATTTTATGTAACATGTAGAACAAATATCTTGTTTTTGATGTTTATTTTCAAATAAGCTCGCTGTGGTATTATCTAGCAAAAGCAATGACATAGCAGTAAGTGGACAATTATTGCTGTTAACATGTATTGCAATAACACTTACCTAGTAATGTAACAGCAATAATTGCACAATTTCCACTGTCAATTGCTGTTGCCAGACACTTATTTACCGCTGAGGGTTGAATGGTCACCCGTCCTTAATCTGACCTCGGTAAACTCACTGTTGGGCATAAACCTACTATTCTTTCACTTGTTGAAATTTTTTTACACGTTACATATTTTAAGTGCTTGTTAAGACACGATGTCACTTGGAAATTGGTTAGATTTACCTAAATATAATATTAAATGTTATCTATCAATAATAAACTATTGTTTTTAACTTGTGACCAGTTAAATAAAGTACTGCAATCTAAGTTAAGTTGGAGTTTAATTTAACCTGTAACTGTCCCACTGCAGGCCTCTCATATAGATAACGAGCATTGATCACCGCGCTTGTGATCTGCCCCACGGTGGGGCGCCATTACCGAAGCTGTTAATAACACCAGCCTGTAACTGTCCCACTGCATTAAAAACTCATTTTGTATACAAATTAATTTATTTTATAATAAATAAATAAAGTTATTTAATTATTGCTATTTGTATCACCTACTGTTATAAATAATTACTTAATTACAAATTTCAATCATAATAGTCAAATGATTTTCAAATACAATGTTTCTTATACAAGGAAATTAAGAATAAATAAACAAATAATAATACGTTTTGAGCTACTTACAAGGTATTAATATCACAATTTTAATACTTATCCTTATTATAACTTCGTTAATCAATAATTTAATTTCTAATTGTGTTAAAATAATCTATCTAACAATACTAGATTTGAGATGATTTTAGAATAAATTATTATCTACGCCATGCGGTGTTACGCACAATTACGAAGCTGATCTGCCCCTTGTTGCTTACTTCATCAAAATCGGTCAAGCCGTTTGTATGTCAAGAAATGATCAACATACAAACAGACTTTCTCATTAATATACAGCAGAAGAAATAGCATCACTTGTTAACCAACTTACATGTAGCCTTAGGCGTTAATTCCATTGCCAAACAGAGTTTTTAATTCCTAATTCCCAATTTCTATTACATAATAGCTGTTTCCCGCGGTTTCACCCGCTTAGTACCCGATCTTGTGGTAATTTTACAGTTTAATTTGTCTGCCCCAATTTTTCACATTTTCTCACCGTTTAAACCTTCCCTGGACTACCACGAATACTTCAAGACAATAAGCCAAATCGGTTCAGCCGTTCTCGAGTTTAAGCGAGACTAACGAACAGCCATTCATTTTTATTATATAAAAGATTTTGTATTTTACCTAATTCCTCGTTAATTGCTAAGCTATCTTCATCCTGCCTATATGCTCGGGCGTGGGCTGGACGGCGTGTATCCGCTGCAGGTGTCTCACAACATTGCGGCGTCTCGCGAAGTTGTTGTCACAAACGCGACACTTGAAGGAGTACTGCGGGGCGCGATGCCGGTTCTTGTGAATACGCATCAGAGTCACGGACTTGAAGCGAGCGGGACATTGGTCGCACTGGAACGAAACGATGTTAGTCTTTAAATGAAACATTGAACTTATTTAAAACAACAATTGTAATTAATTGATTGATAAGTGTTACAATACTGTCAATGATTACTTAAATGATGCAATGTGATATGAATTTATAATATAATGATAATGTTTTTCCTGAAATTTATCTATACTAATACATAAAGCTGAAGAGTTTGTTTGTTTGTTTGAACGCGCTAATCTCAGGAACTACTGGTCCAAATTGAAAAATTCTTTTTGTGTTGAATAGACCACTCATCGACGAAGGCTTTAGGCTATAAACCATCACACTGCGGCTAATATTAGCGAAGATATAATAGAAAATGTGAATAAAAAACAGGGCAGGTATAAATCATAACTTATATCTTCTACTCACGGGGACGAAGTCGCGGGCAACAGCTAGTTAAATGATAATTTTCTCCTGAAATTCATCTATAATATATTTACTTTCGCATTATATAATATTGGCCATTATTGATTTTGTTAGTTTATAAGTATAATATTTGTGCACCAGTAATGATAGAATACAAGATGCTAATTTATAATATGTAACACCTTAGTGCACTGTATTCTGACAAATAAATTTATCTTTATTTATAGTTTACTAGCTGTTGCCCGCGACTCTGTCCGGGTGGGCTTAGTTCGCAGCTCGGGGTAGCACAACTATAGTCAATTGGATTGGATAATGACGTGACCGGTAAAACAGTACACAGGAACTTCATAACTGAACCGCTAGATGGCGTTGAAATATTTTTTTGATTTCTCTTAAAATCATTTTTTTTTTATAAATAGTATGCTATGTTATTTGTAATACACTTACTTTCTTGTTTGTTTGTCGTTCCGGTTGGATTTGGCAAGCTTTTTTGTAATTCAATTTTGAGATACTTAATGATAAGCAAGCAGGATGAGATTTTCAGGGTAGCTTTGAACTCAATGACAATGCAATTTACAACAATGAAAGGGACACTCCACGGACCGATTTTGATAAAATTTTGAATAGTTTTTTTTTATATCTATTAACTAAATATTTTTCAACAGCCTTAAAAAATGAGAAGATTTTTAATCTCAGATCTTCGGAATGGATGAACCGATTTTTTTTATTCATTGCGAAATAGCTGTCATTGGGTCCAATACACTCACACCTCGGATTAGTTCTAAACTACTTTTTTTCGACTTTCTTAGGTAAAATTTTGCAGCTATGAGATTTTTTTTAACAGCTCTCGCACTACGGAATTGAATCCTGTAGCGGCTGTAGCGATATGTCCCACAAACACTCAAGTCCCAGCTAGTAAAGCATGCAGTACCTGCACAGTCTTGTCGGGCAGGTGTATGGCCACATGCTGCAGGTAGCTGCTCTTGCGGTGGAAGCCGGCGCCGCACTGCGCGCACACGAACGGCTTCTCCCCCGTGTGCAGCCGCTCGTGGATCTGACGGGGGCAGTAGGAGATATAGGAGTGTACAATATAAACATTAATGGCAAAATGTATTGGTAAGGGCATAACTCAACAATACCTGGATCAAATTTGTTCCATTTTTTTTTCAATGACGTGGTTTTTACGGCGAGAAAAAATCGTATAATTGCTAGAAAACCCTTAAAAACAGCCCTTTTTCCCATACAAACATTTCCTAACTAAAACGTAGAATCAATTTGCGCTTTATTGCTATTACATACAGTCTAATTCAGTCTATTTTAAATTACAAGCACTCACTGTTGTCTAAGCAACGAAAGTGTTTCGCGGGGATCGAACCCGGTACAAATCATGCACAGTGGTTTCCGCGTGACGTGATGTTTACCCTAGTGTAGTATCTACTACAGAATATTTCAATGATCTTTTTTCTTATCAAAAATATAAAGTTTCACCTTGACTTGCTCAGCATTTGAGGCCCTGTAGTCACAATACGAACACTTGTCAGTCTTCTCATAGCCGTGCTTCGCTCTACAGTGCATTAACAGTAATCTCCTTGTAATAAACTTTTTGCCGCAGTGCTAGAAATGTACAAAAATAAAATAAATTGAAGCGTCCAATATTAAGGGTCTGTTACTACAAAACCTATTGACGTCTATTCCGATCTTTAGAACAAGTGTTTTGATGAGAAACATCTTTTCGGCGTCGAAAAACAATTTATCACGTCACGGGTCGACTTTTTTTAAATGTTTCTAATCTAATAAAAAGTATGATTTGAGCCGAGCGGGGTCGAGACGCCATCTTTACGTTACGACGCCGTTTATTCTAACACGACGTTTCTCCTCAATAACAAGTGTGATTTGAGCAAATTTTGTAATTTAAAACAAACTGTAAGGCTTCAAGTTAGTATTTAGTTGGAGCCTGTTTGCCATCCCACAGCTGGCCAAGGCCTCCCCATCCAGAACTCTGCATCATATTTTTGTCACCATTCGAAAGTTCGACTCACTCACCCGTCACCAAGTCACCTCATGATTGAGGACTCCGGTTGTCCAGGGTCCAAAAGAGGTCGGGCTATCCCAAAAAACACACAGGCGTAACTAGAATTAATATAAATAGGCAAATTAAACCCACCTCACAAACTACATCAAATCCTGTATGTATCTTATAATGATTCCGCAAAGACAATTTTGACGTTAATATCTTATGACAATATTCACATTCTATCTTCTCCTTAACTCGTTCTCTATCCTGTTGTCCGTTCTCTTTACTTCTTAATGACCTTCTGACCGGCTTTTCAGCACTTCGTTTACTCTTGCCCTTCTTGAAGATAATTTCTACGGGCTTTTCAACGAGATCTTTGACTTTCGTTTCAAATTCTATCACTTCATCATTGTTTTCTGTAGAATCGTAGTTAAAACTGTCTTCGTGGTCATCAAAGGTTTTTGTATCTTGAAGTAAGTCAGATATATCTATTGTCAAAGGTTGTCCATTTTCCATTTTCAGTATATTTGGGTTTGTTTCTATTTTAATTTCGTATTTATGGTTGAGGCGGTCCTGTAAAGATTTTTGATTTTCTTCACATTTTTTACGAAATTTGTATGAATTGTTTATGAATGTTATACATGTTGTGCACATTTCTTGCGGGAGTGCGTCGTTTATTTCTACCTGAAAAGAGAAATAAGTCTAATTAACTTATGTTCAGTTATTTTTCTATTATTACTAAGTTGTGTAAATTTTGTGACTGTTGCTGCTGATTATTGTAGGGATCTTGTGTCAATTAGCGACCATATCAATTCCATTGTACATCCTAGATTTAGAAATCATCGAAAGAATTTGAAAAAGCATCAAAATATTTGTGCAGCAAATATAATTATAAAGCAAAAAACTTACACTATTGCTTTCATTCTTTCAGCTTCTTGTACAACAAGTAATGATTTCTTTATTAAGAACTTTTATTTGGATTTCAGTTATTCTCATTTCAAACTATATGTGAACTCAAGTTTATCAAAATAAATAAAGATTTTGTAACATCAAGGGTTGAGTTACAAACTACATATTATCAGTTTTTACACCATGCTCACTACTTCTGTAGCTGTTAATTTAATAGAAAAGATATTTAGATATCATACCTTAAGCCCAGTTGTGGATAATATCACCTCTGAATATTTTTCATGATGATCGTTTAACGAGAAAATTGGATACAGATTTTGTACTCCCAAACACGCTCGGCAGCAATTCCAGGGATACATTTTGTTGTTAAAACGAAGATAATAGTATAAGTTTAGTTTTTACATTAATTTATCCCGTGAATCCTATTCTAATGCGAATTTAAACATGAAAAAAGTAGTTGATTTCATTTAGACAACTTTTTTTTAGACGCTAGACGAGTGACGTTTGCGTTTAGTTATTTACACAATACGTACAAACGCGTTCAGTTTCGGTATCAGCATTTGAATAATATCCAGATACACTTTAATGATTAAACCGAGGATAAAATTAAATTATTGACACTTCTTCTGATTTATTCTTTTGATTTAACCAGTTATAATTAGTTGTGAGAGGTTGAGAATAACAAGTCTCATTATTGATGTAATCAGCTGATACAGGACGCCACTATTTTTATTTTTTTGTAATGAAAACGAATCTAATTAAATGTCTACTCACACCGAGAGTACATTGTAGGACTTTAAACTAAGAAAAACTTGTATTAAAAGTATTCGTTTCCAAATACACTTTTACTTACACCCAGTTGATCACTCATGACTGCACGGATAGCAAAGTGGTTCAGGTCATCACGCTAAACCCACTGCGCGACGTATTAGTTCGATCCCCGTAGGACAAGCGTTTGTGTGTTGCACCAATGCTTGTTCCGAGTCTGGGTGTCTTTGTGCATGTGAATTGTATGTTTGTGAAACCCCCCCGATACAAGGATTAAATACCTTAGAGCGGGAGTCATTTTTTTTTAAAGAAAAAAAAAACAGAAAGTTACAGAATAAATGATCGTGCTCATAACACAAATATTATCCTGGATGGGAAATCGAACCCACGACCGTCATTCGAGGCACTTCCATAAACCACACATCTCCTGTAACTTGTAAACGAATGCACTATATTTTATACTTTTCTAAAATAAGTGCCTACGAAGAAAAAATACGGGACCGAGGTTGAAGGTAGTTTAAAAAAAAAAACAACATGCAGATTAGATACAAATATCTATTATCAAATATGCGAATTAGATTCTTGCTACAATACAGAGAATGCCATT
The DNA here is from genome assembly GCF_003590095.1 of Trichoplusia ni. Lineage (NCBI taxonomy): Eukaryota > Metazoa > Arthropoda > Insecta > Lepidoptera > Noctuidae > Trichoplusia > Trichoplusia ni. The sequence goes on from NW_020800039.1 coordinate 42,824, forward strand.
ATATTAAAATGTATGAGATTCTTTATATATTACACAAATATGCTTTAAAGGTGAATACACATTTCTGTCAAATGTATTGTTAAGAACCAATAGAATCATTTCATTATTAAAATCAACATATTCGTCTACCCGGTAGAAAATTAACGACGAAGAATTAAGTGGTCGAAGTCCGTGGTCGGCGTATGAAGGATTGCAACGCATTGCCATACACCGACACAAAAACGCGGATGACGTAGCACGCCGGTTCAGGTTTAGTCAGTAAGAGTCTGACACTACCCATTGCCTCCCCCGAAGGAGTGGGTGTCCATGAGGATTCCCTCGCCTTACCAGAAAAAAGGTTAAGGGGGGGGGGCGAGGGCATGAGTATTGATCATTGCCGGGAAAGCAGGACTGTCCGAAAGCCCGAAGTTGCTACGCCCCGGTACACAAAGTGAAGGAACATGGACAGGTTTTAGGCGCTAGAATTCTGACATTACCTTTAGCTTAATCTAAAATGGCAAGGGATGACTTCACTTAAAAAAAAGGCTAGGTAAATTTTCTTGTCGTAAGATTTAAATAAAACCCGATGCCAGAGTTTAAATCACTCTTAGATATCTAACGTGACTTAAGGCGAAAGAAGTATCTGCCGTCCGGGAGCAAGACGGGTCGATGATAAAGTCAAGGTCTCGGGTCGAGTCTGGATGAGGCTGGCACAGGACCGTAGAAATTGTCACTAGAAAGGAGAGGCCTATGCAATTGGAAAAAAAATTGTTTTGTGGTGACTGTAACTTACATTAAACTTGTCTGTCCAACCATCAGTGCTCATTCAGGGAAAATTTAATAATGCTATCGGTTCTCAACAAAGACATCCCTTGCTGTGCATTCACAGTCATTCTTGATTCCTACGAATCTGTATGTTACTCGCTATGAATACAGTATTTAATATTTTTCTTACATGTTTAACCGTCTCTAAAACAAAGTAATAAAGTTTCTATATATATTATTTATTATATTATAGGTGAGGCGGAGTTTACTCACGCGTATTTATCGGGATCGCCCGACTAGTTTCGGACCCAACCGGAGTCCGTAATCATGAGCTGACGCGGCGGGAATACTTTTGAATAAACCGTTATTAAATAAATAATTATGTATCCGCCTCAAGAGAGTTACTATAATCATATACTGTTTTAATTAATTTGATTTTAAAAGATATTTACACTTTTTGGTTATAATATGTTTCATAGTTTCATCATAGTCATATACTCTTGTATTTTTATACAAACACATATTAAATAAATAAACGACTGATATATTTCAGTGACAAGTATATTTGATTTGGTAATCTTTATTGTTGTTTTACATTTGTTTTTAGTCGTTTGAAAAGACACCAAGATTGTTTATATTTTCTAATAGGGATGACGACTGGGTATAAAAAGAAAAAATCTAATTAATCCCTCAGTTAGATAATTGAGAAGAATTAGACACGTATTCCCTTTTCAGAATAACTAGAATTAACAAAGATTAACTGCTTCAAAGTTTATGAGAGCGGACGTAACGATAGAGTAAAATTTATACTCAATCGTGACGTCACGCGTAAGTTTCATTCACTGTAATTTGGTCAATTTACGTTTGCGGGACAAATTAAAAAAATACGTATCCATTATTATACAAAAAACTACAAGACGGACACTGCAAAAACATTGTCATCATCCCTATTACCTATACAAATGGGTTAATAGCTACCGAGGAATATTATTATTTTTACACATACAATTACAATAATAGAGCAACTGATTTTAATATTGTGTAATGGTAGAAAAAGACTTTAACTTGCTTCACGCTGAAAACTGTGCACAATGGGCAAACTTTAGACGCATGGTTTAACCGAAAACGCGTCAGTATTCTGACTACTTGTCCTGTAAGGTAACCCTCCCTTACCTGTAGCTACTACCTAACAAAGGGCCTTATTAAGAACACTGCTTCCAAATCTTGACGAACTCCGTGGTCGCTAGCTCTGAGGTCCCGGGTTCGATCCCCGGTCGGGTCAATGTAAAAAATCACATTTCTACATTGACTCGGCTCTGGGTTTTGTGGTACCTTCATTGTATCTGAATTCCATAACCCAAGTGCTTTAGCAACTTACTTTGGGTCCAGAACAATGTATGTGATGTTGTCCGCATTTATTTATTATTAAATCACAAACCATGGTATCAAAAATCTCAAAGCCTTTGACTCCACGACAATCACAGTTTCTTTACCAAAAATAACTCAAAAACTTTTTCAAAAAGGTTTGCTTTCAAGTGAATGACTAAAGGAATCTCTTGAAGCCACGCTGACCGAGCACGTGCCATTCGCAAGGAACTTGTCGATCGGGCCTTGTTGGGGCCGCGGTATGTTGTGATGGTTGACCAGGTGCCGGCGAACGTGGTCAGGGCCACTGTATATCTTCGGGCATTGGGGGCACATGTACCTGGGAACAACGAATATGTATTTGAAGAAGGGGTTTTAATAAAGCCCGGTAGAGCGTAAATAACGCTCCTGTTTACCATACCAAACTTTTTTCTTAAAATAAGCGTCTCCCGCATTATGGAATTTAATACCTATGTCGCGGTTGATCACAAGCATTCGTTGATCACATAAACACTTGTCAACACGAGGATCGAACCCGAGACACGTTGCACTCTTTAGGTTTGGTGTACTGACATGAACCCCTGAGCTATCCGTACAGTCAACTTCTACTTCTACAATAAATCCAACATTCTCCTTAGTACCGTGCGTATTGCCCGACTCTGCCATAAAGAAGACTTACACAACGCCTGACTACTAGTGCAACCAGTCACTGACAAAAAACAAAAATAGGAATTAATTTTTGTTAACTTAAGGCCCGATTTTTCAATCGTCAGATACCTTTTATCTGAAGAATAAATATGACCGTTTGACATATTTTCTATACAAAACCTGTCAAAACGTCAAACATATTCGTCGAATAAAATTTATTTGGCGATTGAAATATCGGCCTTAAGTTAAATATAATTAAAACAATTAATATTTTTGATATTTTATTTTCATTTAAGTTAAATATAATTAAAAAAATATATTTTTGGTTTTCGTCAGTTGCACTAGTATTAAAAGTATCGAGCGTCACTATCCCCAACGGATGCCTCAACATTGAAAATTGACCCACCTACCAACACCTACCGTGTACTTCTCGACACCGCCCCGCCGCTTCCTGGTCATCCGGTGTACCCTCGCCCGGTGAGACCTCACGTACAAGCTCTTGCATATTGGACATATGTACCTGTATTTGTCTCTCATACGATGCGCCTTGTGGACGTGAACTTGAAGCCTCTTCTTCGATCGCTCCCGTTTCTTACATATGCTGCACTGTTAACGATGGGTTTTTATTAGTTTGGTTGTAAATAGAATGATTATAGAGGAGCTAGTGGCTAAGATAGAACAGGTCAAGTTGATCGATCAAAGGTTAAGCTGCGCTTGAAACGGTTCATGGATAGGTGACAATCTATGTTGAAAGATGTCCTCTGTGTTTCAAGAGAAAAGTTAAATTGTGGGTCCCGGCTGTTATTTATACATCTTTGACAGTCGTTACAGGTAGTCAGAAGCTTGAAAGTCTGACATCCAGTCTAACTAAGGGATATCGTTGTCCAGGTAACTGGGTTGAGGAGGTCAGATAGACAGTCGCTCCTTGTAATACATCATGCAAAGTTTGTAAAAGGAAAAGTAAGGGCACTAGTGCTTGACATTCATCAAATTTGAAGTAAAATTGTCACTAGCAGTTGACAAAGAATAATAAATCTTTACTAAATATAAATATTGCTACCATAATTCAGAGTGTTTTGAAACTAATGAAGTGATTATTTAAATTCTTTCAAGGATGAATTTCCATTTAAAAACGAAATCTGCTTTATGTAGTTTTTAGAAACATTACCAAATCATAAACAAATTTTTTTTTTTTTTTTCTCTAGCCCACTGTGTCCCACTGCTGGGCAAAGGCCTCCCCCAAATAATAATAACAAATTAATTAAAATAAAATATATTGTTCTCCACTTCATAAGTTCCAATACCACTCGTCCTTATGGTACTATAAAAAAACAAACATTTTTAGTCAAAAACCTTCAAATAAATCTATATGAAAATCTTCGAGACTTCATGTCAACCACTAGTGCACAATATTCTAAAAGAAAATACAATTTAAATTCGCACTAGTGCCCTTACCTTGCTTTGTCCGCGCCGAGCTGAGCCGATTGTCAGGGGCATTCCCTACTCATTCATAAACGGGCCTTATTGAAACCTATAGACTTGGCTCTATTAAATGATGTAACAGTTTACTCACGTGTATGTATCGGTATCGCTCGACTAGTTTCGGACCCAACCGGAGTCCTTAATCATGAGCTGACGCGGCGGGCGAGCGAGTCGAAATACTAGTCGGGCACTCCCGATAAATACGCGTTGCATCATTTAATAATGAATCAGTCTCACGATAGTTCCTATCAAGACTTTGCTTTCTTAATCGCACAAACACATAATAAGGGATGGTATGATAAGTAAAAATATATTTCGTCCTTCAATAAGAAAATATAACTGTTTTATAGAAATACGATTATACAGACTTCGTTGATAAAAACAATTATTTTTTTTATTTCTTAGAATTAAACACGGTTATTTTTTAGTCGTCTTACAAAAGTAGCCCAGTTCATGTATCCGACATAAAATACCTCTAGGCGCGATTATTATTTTTTAACATCTACTAAGATAATAGGTACGAAGAAAAATGAAACAAGAGAAATCTGAAACATCCTGTCAAAAAATATAAAAACGCCGCCGCCCGCGCCCCTCACCATTGTTACAAGGCTCGGACCGCACTCGCAACAGAGTTGTGTTTCTAAAAAACTACGAATTGCATCATAATATTGAATTTTTTATTTGCATTTTAAATTTGTTCAAATCTCATAAATACCTATTTTCTTATCATGAACGTGTTCTAGTCATTGGATACATGCACTGGGCTGCTTTTGTAAGACGACTAAATAATCACGGTGTATATCTATTATTATTTTATTATTAGACATGATTATATCAATAGAAATATCTACAAAAAATACTATAAGCTATATATGTCATTACTTTACGAGATCACTATATTTCATTTAAGTTATAACGATAAAAATATCTAAGCTATTATGGCCGCTAATTACAAAATATCGACATTTAATAAGACTTAGATTGCCTGCAATTAACCTCAAATTAATATAATTGTAGTTTAGACAGCACGCATGACACTGCACCAAACACACTGAGCGCGACGTGTTGGTTCGAATCCCGCGTAGGACAAGCATTTGTGTGATCCACGAATGCTTGTCCTGAGTCTGGGCGTCTTTGTGCATGTGACTTGAATGTTTATGACCCGTGCCACAAGGATTAAACTACTTGGAGCTAAGTCGTTTTGTCCCACGTTTTTATAAACTAACTTCTATTTTTTGTTTGTCGTTGAGGTTGAATATTTGCAACTCAATTTTGATGCACTTTCCCATAAGCTAGCAGGCTGAAATTTTCATAGTAGCTTCAAACCCGATGACAATGCAGTTTACAACTATAAAAACGGCTGGAACGATTCTGATAAAATTTTTGATTTTTAAAATCTATTATAAACTTATGGAAGCGAGATTCTGCGAGATGTCGCTCTAGGCTATGAAGTGCACTGTCACGTTTTTACAACTACAATATTAATTTATAAGGTGAGGGCAGGCTTTCTAGGGGATCAATAATCTTGAATATAAAACTAATTAAAATATATTTTTTTCTATTATCTCAAAGGTTTTTGAGAGTTTATACTAAATTTTTTTAGGTACTTAACAAACAATCATAATGTGTCTTTTTATACAAACACATATTAAATAAATAAACAACTGATATATTTCAGTGACAGGTACATTTGATTTGGTAATCTTTATTGTTGTTTTACATTTGTTTTCAATCGCGTTTTATTTTATACTGAGTTTTAGACAAAAAGACACACCAAGATTGTTTACCTTTATTTGAGTACCTAAACAAATGGAGTAAAGATATGAATACCTCTTCTCTTTCTAAAAGACTATTATTGAGTAATGCTTAATTAAAACTAATTACTTAAGTATTATTTTAGTAAATTTACTTTACATATATCATCATTTTCTTCTATCCTGTACAGCCCACTGTTGGGCAAGTACAATTAGATAAAACGCACCAAAAAAACATCGAAGATTTAAAAACTAAAGGCAAGTCTTTCCGCTACGTTGCTACGTACACACAGAATCACTTTTATGCTTTTCAAATATGACATGACACTTGAAAGTTGGACTCAATAATGGTTAAGCTTAGGCCCTATAAAAGTTTAATGTCTGCAGACAATAGGCCTTATTAAATCCTAAGACACTGCTTTATAGAGTCTAAATCAAATCGCAAGGAGTCCAAAAAACATAACCTTGACTTAATAATAAATAAACAATTTGTCTGAACTGCAAACCTAACAAGGCCCCTAATAAAGCCGTAACCTATTAAGGCCTAAACAGTAACTCATAAAACCCTAATTAACTAAGTAATGTACAAAAGACTTAACGACAGACGAATCTAACAAGGCCCTAGGTTTCAAACAAAGCCTTCTGGTTCTAATAAGGCCCATTAAAGTTGCACCCTAACAATCGGGCCGAACTGTTCGTCGGGCAGGCCATGCACGCGGCGCATATGCGCGCGCACTTTGTTCGGCTTCTCGAAGCGATGCTCGCATATGCCGCACAGGTAGCCGTAGCGCTTGCCCGTGTGCGCGTTGTGCTTGTGGATCTGGAGGAACTTGCGCGACTTCAGCCGCTTCGGGCACATGTCGCACTGTCAGGTATAGCTGTAGTATTGGGTATGTGGGCTATGTGGGGGTCAGTTTAAAATATGGGGGTGACTGGACCAAATTAGGGTAAGAAAACTAAATTGAGGTAAGTATGCGTCACAGTGGTAAAGGACAGTTTGGGGGTAAGTTGAAAATACGGGAATAGACAATGGAGTTGTAAGTGGAACAAATATGGGTAAATAGATTGAGGAAATAGACATCAACGGGGTAAATGGTCAATATGAGGGTAATTTTTAGGAAGATGATAGGGATATTAATCTATTATTGACTTTGTAGTCAAACATATTTTCATACGCTAGTTAGTGTGACCTAACGAGGGAACCGCATATTTAAAGGATAAAATAAAAGTATTGTTATGTCGGAACAATTAAAACTAATCCTTCTAAATAAAATTATTTTAAAATTTAAACTTTTATCGTTTTAGAATGCCCAAAATATTAACAAAAAGTCGAATATTTAAATCTGAATCAATTTGTTTAATCAATCAATATTTTGAATAATTGAGCAAAGGTTGCAGACTAATTTATTAAAAGTCAGCTGTTATTCTGATCGAAATCAACTATACAAGCATAAGTTGACCTTTGCCCAGCAGTGACCAATACCCTCTAGTGTCGGGCAAGCGTATAGGTCACTGTACTCCCTACTGTTGGTCAAACCCCATCCCTTTAACTTTTCTAGACACAATTGACAATCTAGTCGAAGTTAGGCCTATGACCAGCAGTGGACAAGCCAACAATAAGCCACATACCTGGAAGTTCTTCTCGGGCAGATGTATGGCGATGTGCTGGACGAGGTTGGAGCGGCGGTGGAAGGTGGCGCCGCAGTGGTCGCACACGTAGGGACGCTCGCCCGTGTGGCGCCGCTCGTGGATCTGTGGGGGGTAGGTATTTATAGACACAGCATTATGCACAAGTTGATCGATCACTGGTTAAGCTAAGGTTGATAAGGTTGATCTGTGGATGGTTGACAATTTTTTTTATTACGAGTTCCTCCGTGTAAAAGAAACTGTGGGTCCTGGCTATTATTTATAAATCTTTGAGTCGTTACAGGTAATCCGAAGCCAGAAAGTCTGCCAACCAGTCTAACTAAGGGGTATCGTGTTACCCAGGTAACTGGGTTGAGGAGGTCAGATAGGCAGTCGCTCCTTGTAAAACACTGGTACTTAGCTGTGTCCGGTTAGACTGGAAGCCGACCTCAACACAGTTGAGAAAAGGCTAGACCAGCAGACCGATGATAACGACTCCCGCAGTAAGGAATTTCCTTGTGTTGCGGGGGGTTTCAGAAACATTCAAGTCACATGCACAAAGACACTCACATAAAGGCGTGTCCTATGCGGGGATCTAACCCGCGACACGACGCGCACAGCACGTGGGTTTGGTGTAGCTACCTCAACCACTCGGCTATCCATGCACTCAATAAAATACTATTAAATGGTTTCGCTGCTTTTCTTCATAAAAAAAATCCCGAACAGTAAAGCAAGGCTACGATGATGACATTTTAAATACATCCTAACCTACTGAACCGATATGGATGTAATGGTGTACTGACCGTGAGCGCCTCCTTGGTGGCGGACGAGTAGTCGCAGTAGTTGCACTGGTGGATGCGGCGCAGGCCGTGGCGCGCGCGCTTGTGCTCCTGCAGCTGCACGTTGTTGCGGCAGCGCTTGCCGCACAACTGCACAAGGGGGGGACGTCTCTCATACTTATCATCTTGTAAATACGGAAGTGTTTCTGAGTATCTATGTCGCTTCCACGGCAAAACTTCTGAACCGATTGTAATTAAATGTTTTAGGCTAATTCTTAACTGGGAAACGGGTAAGGGGACGTAATGAACACAGACTATGTCATATTACAACCCTTTTTTATACATTGTATAGTATTTCAAAATCATGTGGAAAAATAATTATTTATTTATTTATTAAAAACAAAGGCATACAATTATCGAATGTCAAAAAAATCACCAAACTGCATAACAGTTTGTTGGCGATAATAACGCTCATTTTCACATAGTATTGTGTACCTACAATATTTCTGAAAGTACAATTACTTATGCTAACAGTTCCACACAATCTTGCTTTATCTTATGATATTTTACTTTTTTATTTATTTATATAAAAACAAATCGAAAGGCGGATTTGAACGGCTTTATTAATATAATGAAATATGTGCTCAGAGGTCTTTAGGTATTTATATTTCAAGAGAGGTGGGTAATGTAAATGTAAATTCCCACCGAAACGGGAACCTCGCGCTGTAAACTGAAGTAGACAAAATCTGGTAACAGCGAGTTATTAATGAGCAATGCTTATTAAAGAAAATACATAACGGGCCGATTTGGGGCCTTCTGGCGCAATAGGGTGTCTCATATTTTAAAAGAATCCGAGATTACTAACTCCCCTAAGGAGGTGGGTGTACATGGTCGTGTGATATATGACAACTAACCTCACAAACACAGTAGTTGGTGTGAAACCTCACGTGGGCCTTGAAGGTGGCCCTCATGCGGAACTCCTTGCCGCACTGCTGGCACTTGTACGAGCCGCGGACCTGGTCCGATATCTTCTTGCGGGTCTTCTTGTCTTCCTTCTCCTAGAGAAAATGAAGGATATATATAAACACTTATTGAGTATAAGTCACATGCACAAAGACACCCAGACTCAGAACAAGCATTCGTGGATGACACCAATGCTTGTCCTACGCGGAGATCGAACCAATACCTCAACCACTCGCCTAGTTCCGTGAATTCACTGTATATGCTTTTTAAGGTGTCGAAGTTTTGTATGTTTGTTACCAGGCTGCATCTTATGAATTCTAATAGCTAGAACGTAAGATATTCATAGATGATGCGAAATTTGGTGGAATTTGGCACGATAGGTACATGGATTGAGGCAGCTGGCAAAGGCCAAAGTTACCCAAAATGGCAACAACCAGATAGATGCACTGTTATGGTCGGTCTATGAAGCCGTGGTGGGATGTTCAGAGGCAAACCATGTGATGACTCAGAATAGAGAATCTTGGAAGAATTTTGAGGGAAATCTTTGCCCAGAAGAGAGGATAGATAAAATAATACCTTTCTCCGTTCAGCCTCCTTATCAGCCATGAATTCCTGGTAATCCTCTCCATCGTTCTGGAACTCCTCGCTGTATATCTCATAGCTGTAGTCGTTCATTTCCACCTTTTCCACTTTGGCTGTCTTCAGTTTTGGCTTTGTTGATGGCTTCTGGAGACCAGTCGGGGATTTCTTTTTTGAAAGGTCACCTGTTACATGACATGTGATAAATGAATATTATGTTTGTAATAACATATTTTTTCAAGGTTACTGCTTCTTTCCCAATGGCACTATAAGATCTTTTATATCATTTGTCTGTGTGTGACCTTCAATAATGCTGGGCTGATTTTGATAAGACTTCTCAAGATCAATGCAAAACTATGAACACATTATGTAGGCTAGTACTAATTGAAAGATTTTATTCTTATTCTCGTTAAAATTAAATTATATCGTCATTAATTCATTTTTTGTGTGTAGCTAACTGTGTCCCACAGCTGGGCAAAAGTCTGACCCTACCCCAAATTCTTTCGCGATTCTCTGTCCAAGGGCACATGGAAAAAAATAATGATGAAGATTCTATGTTATGATTATAGTTTTATTAGGTTTATTTTTCTTTCTGTTAGGTATAGATGAATAATAAAACCAGAGGTTTGTGAACTTGTATCTTAACTTCTTAGCTTCAAATCAAAATAGAATAATGTTAGAAAAAGTTTAGTTGTTACATACCCGAAGCTAATTTAATTAATGTCCTTTCCGCCTTCCTGCTTGTCCGTCTGAACTGTAGCGCTGTGTTCATGATCTCTATGCATTGTGCACAGATCTTCTGCGATAGTCCATCATTCATTTTTATCTGAAAATGTTTTAACTACACATAATACCAAATAGCAGATTTAGACAGATAGTGGTCTCTGATTTTTCCCTATATTGTATTTATATGGCAGTATTTTAACAGCCTAGAGTAAGAAAGGTATCTTGCACAAAAAAAATTGAAGAAAATATTTAAATTTAGTCTAAAAAGGTTCTTTGTAATAATAAACTGGAGGTTTCGGGGAAATAGGTTGACAGGCACAAGCTTTCTCACAATAATTTGATTTCTATGAGAATCTTATAAATCTCGTAATCTTTATGTAAAAAGTACCTAAGATTACCATCTCACAATTCCAAGATTTTCAAGTTTAAACCGTCAGATATACAAAAAATATATAAAAAAGGCTATTACCCGCCAATATTAAACACGAATTCACGTAAAACAGATTAAAACTGACCTCCAATCCCGTAACCAGTCTTAAGTCCTCGGACTTTTTTGTCTCATCCTCTTTATTAAAAAATATCGAAACTAGATCATCGGTCCCCAAGCAAGTCCTACAATACATAATTTCTTCTAAAGCTGGCTTCTTTTCAGCAGGAACTGCATTGGGACTCTTTTGTTTTCTAGCTTCGCGTAGTTTATTCAGTCGATTCAGTATAAGTACTGCCAACATTTTTGTTACGGTTTTGTATTACATGTAGAAGAAAATTCATTTGGATAGCATTATTTGTTATGTTTTTGAGGACATATTAGTGTTTTATGTTAGAAATCTATGATTTTAAGTGAAATAGTGTTTGATAAGTATCTTCGCAATGTATTGATCAACAAACGAAGCCCGAGAATTATTTGCTTGACACTGACATTCGCATGCAAAGTTACCATGTATGAAAATACAAACATTTTACAACGGTGAGCTTAAATTACAATAACGTCTCAATTAATTGTGATAGCTTAAATTATAACAGGTGCATTGTTCCATGCATTTCTATTCGCATTTAAATTGTCTGGACTTCAAAAGAGACTGTGACCCCTGAGTTTAGTTCGTCATTTCTTCTCAGGGTAGTCAGATAGGAAATGTCGACTCCAGCGTTCTCAAAAAAAAAGAAGACATGTAAAAGCGATGATATATACTACTTACAAAATAAATGATTTCATTTCATTCCAAAGCAAAAGCATATTTTTTTAATTCTAACATTCTTTAGCTGGAGTTATAACAGAACGAAAATCAGAATTTCAAGTAAAACGGTGAAAAGGTAGCAATAACAGCCAATACAAGTATTCGATTGGAAGAAGTAACATCGTAAGAGAGGCGGGAAGTACGCGGCCAGTTATTTTAAAATATAGGGTAATTTGGAAGTTCTTTTAAGTAGTTTTGGGATCATACATATCATCATCAATTGTGGGTCCCGGCTGTTATTCCTACATTTTTGACAGTCGTTACAGGTAGTCAGAAGCTTGAAAAGTCTGACGGCCAGTGTTACCAAGGAGTATCGTGTTGCCCAGGTAACTGGGTTGAGGAGGTCAGATAGGCAGTCGCTCCTTGTAAAACACTGGTATTTAGCTGAAACCGGTTTGACTGGTAGCCGACCCAACATAGTTGGGAAAAGGCTAGGCCGATGATGATGACATATCATCATCAATCCCATACTGCATTTAATTTTGTTTGTCGCTCTTCTAATCGTATGAAATACTGTTTCCTCAATTAGACAATAACAAAGGAAAATCTTTTTGTTTGTTAAAGCTGTGGTAAGATGTAATATCTTGTCAAAGAAAAAGGAGTGTTGCGTGAAATAAAACAACATTATAGACTAGTATATTTATTTATTTATCTAATTATTGTGCGACCATTTGTACAACAAACTAAATATTCCTAATTACCTAATATTGTGCTTTGGCGCTTGTTACTTAAACATAATTAATCTTAACAGTCGAAACGGCTGAAAATTTGGATTATTTACAATAAGTAAATCTACTATATTAGTAGTTTATTGTTTATAGATAAACACTTTTATGGGGTAATAGTTTTTATGCAGAAAACAGCACTGATTGGCGGTTGTGGGCGGCCCCACGGTGGGGCGCCAATACCGAAGCTGTTATAGTTACCGGCACGGATCTTGAGCGCTCGGCAGAAAAGTGGGGATCGCTTTGCGCATCGTAAAATAAAACGCCAATCAATTGTGCGTACTCGTCGTCTTGTGATGCATGCAACTGCAGCAAAGAACGAATTTCAACCAATCACGAGTGACGGCTATGACGTTATGTCCGCCCCGCGCCTCACTTCATACCGCAAAACGGACACAAACAATCACTTCTGCGCAGGTGAAGGTCAGCGCTCAAGATCCGTGCCGGTAACTATAATAAGACCAGCCTGTAACTGTCTGCAGGCATCTCATACAGAGAACGAGCATTCATTTCTTATGATTCACACCACGGAAGGGATAAAATATTGCACTAACCACTAGTTATCTGTTTAAATCTATTAGACAAAAAGCGGAAGATTTATTGCAAAAAGTTTTTTTTTGCCGATCCAAAGACCAAAACAATGCTTAGAATTCTCAGAGAATAAAAATTGAGACAAAAATGCATAAATCAAATACTTTGCCATATTTTTTTGTAACTAAACATTACAAAGCTGAATTATTTTACTAGTTGGGGTTGAGCGATCGATTTTCATACATTACTTATAACAGACATCGTGACTGGTCTGTGATTCTACAACTCATACACACATTAATTCCATACATCCATCATTCAAACACATTTCATCCCGCATCTTAACCAAGTGATAATTATTTTTACATATGGCAATACTGACTACGAAGATAACCCGGGAACCAGCTTCCTGAAGTTTCTGCTATCTTCAAATAAGCTTTTCACAAATATTACCTGTTAAAAGTAAATAATTAAGTATTAGCTGAATCCACAGAAAGAGAAAAATAAGAAGACTTTGTCCAGCTGTGGGATACCGTGGGTTTATAATAATAATAACACAAGCACTTCCCATAATTTAGGGTATATTAAAACTGTTTTAACGCCTCTCGCAGTTGGGAATTAAATCCTTGTGTCGCACGGGGTTTTACATCCTGTGTCCTATTAAAAATCGTATTTATTTTCTTATTATAATTTCAAAATAAACTTCAACTGACCTGTGTAAACCCGACACATAACATCAATATTATATGTCCTATTGACCAAGTCAGGACTCTGAAACAAGAAATGAAAATAATTTATAAATGGCATTGGTAACTTAATACTCGAAACTACATTATTTCGATCGACTCCCACAGTAAGGACTTCAATCCTTGTGTCACGGGTTTCACAAACATTGAAGTCACATACACAACGACACCCAGACTCAGGACAAGCATTCGTGGATCACACAAATGCTTGTCCTACGAGGATCGAACTAACACGTCGCGTGGGTTTGGCGTGGTGACCTCAACCACTCGGCTATCCGTGTTTCTATGGTATACATGTACGTTATATGAAAATAGTATGGACACTGTCGGCCATGAAAAGGTTTAGGAGAGAGGAAGAACGTACGTCGCAATTTAATTTGTTAGATATTGTGAACTGTAATGATATTCATTAGGGGTTTTTAAAGTATTAAATATCTCAGTATTAAAAAAAATGTAAGTGCGCGTATTAAGACGAATATAAATAAGTGAAATAATATCAATGTTATTGTGACAAATACTTGCAAACACACCCACTTAGTCCCATTTTTGCAAACAAAAACCCAGACCCCCGTCTTCCCCTGGGGGGTTAACGATATTCATTAGGAGTTAAGTATTGAATATTTCACTATTTTTCTTTCAAGAAAAAAAATCTTAATTCAAACGAATATAAATAATCTAAATAACTAAAATAATATCAATGTCAAACACTTGCAAACACACCACCACCCACTTTGTCCTATTCTTCCCAAACCTGTCTTTCCCCTGGGGGGATATTCCCAGGGAATTAATAATATTCCCAACTCCCGGAAAGCTTTACCACATCAAATTAAAACCGTGGAATTACACCTATAGCCTCACTATAACAGTGAGATAACATTCACAGTCTCACCTGTTACACATCTCCTCAGCGAGGTTCCTGTCCCTGGCCTCGTGCGCGGAGTGCAGCTCCTGGAGGCGTCGCGCCGCCGACACCTTGTCCTTGACCCGGGACACCGACTCTGATATATCCCGGACTCGCATCATGTAAGTCTCTGCTGCTGTACCTGGGGTAGGGGAAGTATATACAATTAGCTGACCCGTTAAACGTTGTTTTACCTTATATTCTTTCTAGTGTCTAGATAAACAAAAAATTTCGTCCAAAAAATAAATGTAATACCCTTAACACTTAGGGGTATGAAAAATAGATGTTAGACGATTCTCAGACCTACTGAATACGCATAACAAATTTGGTAAAAAACGGTTAAGCCGTTTCGGAGGAGTACGGTAACTAACATCGTGACACGGGAATTTCATATACTTAATTACGTGCCTTCCGAAACACGGAGGAACTCGTTATGACAAAGATGGTCACCCATCTAAGGAGCATCCGCGTCAAGCATAGCATAACCCGTGATCGATTCACTTATGCGGTTATAGCTTAGCCTCGAGCTCCTCCCCGCCATTGCCTGACACGTACATAGCACGGTCATGGTATGGAACGGTGTAGTGGGCAGACTCCTTAAGAGTTACGAGACAACATAATATACATTTATTTGATAAAGTTATTTCTTACCTAGTTCCATTTCCTTATCGTCATCGTAATCCTTCTCCTCCTGCTCATCATTGTCTATTAGCATGTCGAAGAATACCTGGAAATGAGGGTAGATATGAGTTATAATTGATCCATCAACAATGTGAGTTTTCCTCCAGCAGAGAGGATGATCTAAAAAATTACAATGTAATTTACATCGTCTTGTAAAAGTGATGACGTCTATGCCATTTACAGAATGGATTATTTCATTTCTCGCAGTTTTTTTCCCACGTTTTTATACAATCGCTTTCTTGCTTGTTTGTTTGTCGTTCCAGTTGGATTTTTTGTAACTCAATTTTGAAGCACTTCCCGATAAGCTAGCAGGCTGAAATTTTCAGGGTAACTTCAAACCGGATGACAATGCAATTTACAACTATAAAAACCGTTGGATTTATTTTAATAATTTGAATGGAGTGACAATTAAAAACGTGGGTATTTACGTGTCTTAAGGTTTTCAAGTCTATTAATTTCTTTTTTTAGTGAAATTTCTTTATCAGCTTTGGAGAAAAATGTTTCCACACGCGTCACTTTAACCTGAACTAGTGAAAATTATAGTATGTATCTAAATGATGTTATTATTTTTTAAGCCTTCCTCTCATAAATAATCAAACCCACCGTCTTCTGACTGAAGGTGCTGAAGCTGTTATCGAAGCAGAACTTGTAGTCTCCGGTCATGGCGGCGGTGTGCCGGTGGCTGTTCTCCGGCTTCTTGTAGTCGGCGACGATGACGCGCCCGCCAGGGTCCGACAGCTGGAACGAGATGTCCAAGTCGCCGTGGGTCGAGTCTATCACCTGGGGATGAGGGACAACAAGGAGTATTTGTTGAAGATAGGCCACAGTAAATGACTGCACGGATAGCCGAGTGGCTGAGGTCATCACGCTAAACCCACTGAGCGTGACGGGATCAATCCCCGTGTTGGACAAGCATTTTTTTAATCCACGAATGCTTGTTCAGAGTCTGGGTGTCTTTGTGCATGTGATTTGTATGTTTGTGAAAATCCCCGCGAAACAAGGATTAAATTCGTTTCTGAGGGAGGCGTCTTAAACAAAAGAAAAAGTTACGACGGCAAATAATATACTATAACAAGAAAAAAAAAAACATAAAATCGACTTTAGATTTTTTTATAGGAGTATTTTCGCGGTAAATGGAAACATAATCAACGAAATCGGTTCATCTAAACCGAAGATTTGTACAGTGCCGGCGTAAGGGCGTGATGGGGCGATGGCCCAGGGCGACAAATTCTGGGGGGCGCCAAAGTCTGAAGTTGGAGTCTCCTGGCGCAAACCCTCAAAACTGTGCTCTACGCTAGAGGTGGAATACTTCCACCGACAAACGTAACGCTAAAGGAATGATGAAATTCTTAGTATAATTTTACTTGGGATCAGCAAAAAACTAACACTTGATATTGCTTCCCTCAAGTGGGCGCCAAAATATTTTCGCCCAGGGTGACAGAGGCCCTTACGCCGGCACTGGATTTGTAGTAACAAACATAAAAAGAAACAATGTAAATTCAAACAGAAAAAAAACACAAATCTGTGTTGAAATTGAAATCAGGATAATCACAGATTTTAATTGGATTCCTCAAAGCATAATTACTTCGTAATTGATTAGCGAAGTTTCACATCGTTCAGGAAGTACGATAGCCGAGCGTCAAATCAATTCGCAGGACAAGCATTTGTGTGATCCACGATTGCTTGTCCAGAGTCCGGGTGTCTTTGTGCATGTGACTTGAATGTTTGTGAAAGCACCGCGATACAAGGATTAAATACCTTATCCTAGGGACACTAGTGGCTAACGTCAACGCTCATTAGCTCAATAATGATTGTGTTAATTTTTTATGTACCCCCACTTGAGTTATCGCCTAACGCTGAACGGCAAAATGTCAATGCTGTTGTCAAATTATCGCGTTCAGTTGTGGCTACACCTACGGTTAACATCCGTAATCGCGATAATTAATGGCATATATTTTTAAATGTGACCTCAGCATTAGTAAAGAGTTCGTTAGTATTTTTTGTTTTGTTAAGGCCGGGGAATCCTCATGGACACCCACTGCCTCGGGGGAGGAAATGGGTAGTGTCAGACTCTTACTGACTAAACCTGAACCGCCGTGCTACGTCATCCGCGTTTTTGTATCGGTGTATGGCAATGCGTTGCGATCCTTATACATTCGTTAATAAATCCTACCTTAAAAACAGTGTTACAAATCATCGAACAAGTTCTTGTCGTTATCAACATGTTTTATTGCTGTGATAGCGTTTTACGTTCGAGTTGTTAACATTGAAAACGTTTTCAGGGGTCGTCAACATTTGATAAAGTACTTTGACATTACATTCATTGATAATGGTTTACTTTCGCGTATTTATAGGGATTGAGGATTATTTTTTTGAGGACAAAGTACTAGACTCCGGTAGGCCTAAGCTTTACTGAGTACTAGATTAACGATAAACAGATTTCCTAATCATTGGCCTAGCCTTTTCCCAACTATGTTGGGGTCGGCTACCAGTCTAACCGGTTTCAGCTAAGTACTAGTGTTTTACAAGGAGCGACTGCCTATCTGACCTCCTCAACCCAGTTACAGACAACACGATACCCCTTAGTTAGACTGATTGTCAGACTTTTCAAGCTTCTGACTACCTGAAACGACTGTCAAAGATGTAGAAATTACAGCCGGGACTCACAATTTAACGTGCCTTCCGAAACACATACTACCAAATACATACATGTTATGAGTGGGAACAATGGGAACCGAATTTAAGACCCAGTACAACAGCCAGGGCCAGTAACCACTCTGCCAATACAACCTACGGATGGAATAGAAAGATTTGAAACACAACCAACAGTTGACAACCTCTGAAAGTATTTAATACCTCAATCCTGATTACAACCTTATCAATGTACATTGAACTCATTAAATTAATTTATAACCCCTTGTATTTACTACAATGTTAATGTTCACAAAAAAACGATGGGAATGTTTGTCTGTCTATTGCCGGTTTGCCAAAACTAGACCTAATTGATAAGATTATATTTGATAAGATTGTGGATGCTATGAGGAGTATTTAAAGTTAATTTTCTTGCTGTAAGAAGTCAGAAATTGGCTAGGAAATTGGAGTATGAACAATTATAACATACTAGCTGTTGCCCGCGACTTCGTCCGCGTGGTTAGAAGATATAAGTTATAATTTATACCTGCCTTCTATCTATCTTGTAGGATTCAGACAGCGTTTGCAATGTAAGCGCAAAAAAATGTGTTTTTTTTACGACCTCACATTAGAAACCTAAAAAATTGTAGCCTATGTGTTATTCTGATGTATAAGCTATATTGTGGTAAAGTTTCATTCAAATCCATTGAGTAGTTTTTACGTGAAAGAATAACAAACATCCATACATCCATACTTACAAACTATCGCCTTTATAATAGTAGTAGGATGATTTCATTCTGATAGATATTCTGGATTATCTAGAAATCTTTGGGCAGTTAACGTAACTGGAGATATGGTTTACCACCTATCTTTAGAAACTACACATATTGATAGTTGTCACAACCCTAATAGGGACGATGACAATTTTTTTTTTTGCAGTTTCCATCTTTTAGTTTTTTTGTATAATAATGGATACATATTTTTAGTTTGTCCCGCAAACATAAATTGACCAAATTACAGAGAATGAAACATACGCGTGACGTCACGATTGAAAGAAATTTTACCATATCGTTACGTCACAAGCCCCCTCTCCTAAACTTTAAAGCAGTTAATCTTTGTTAATTCTAGTTTTTCTGAAGAAGGAAAAAATACGTGTCTCATACTTTTCAATTATCTAACTGAGGGACTGATGAGATTTTTTCTTTTTATACCCAGTCATCATCGCCATTATTATCAATATGATATGGTCAAGAAGATACACAAATTACAATAAAAAGACAGTTTCCTTTTGTGCACTATTTTGAATAGGGCTGCTAAATATAGCGTTATAGTGTAGTAAACACTATATCATCATCTACTATCTATATTGTAAAAGAATCAGTTCCATATAAAAAAGTAGTATTTCCAATGGTATGGGCATGTTATGCGGAGGAATGAAAATCATGTGGTAAGGAAGGCGTTAAGCATGAATGTGGATGGATATAGGGGAAGAGGACAAACGATGGATGGATTGTGTGAAAGACAATATGGCTGTAAAGAGTGTTTCTTGTGAGATGACGGCCGATAGGAAGGTATGGAAGAAGATGACATGTTGCGCCGACCCCAATTAATATAATTGGGATAAGGGCAGGGGTATGATGATTTGCAACTCATGAGTGTTCAAAAAATCAGATTTACCATAACATTTTCAAACAATAGTATTTACAAAAACAATTGTAGAAAAACAAATAACATTATGAGATATTGAAATGAGATCAGAGCAAGGTAGAAACGGGAGCAGACTATTTGAATGATGATAAGTAGAAATTTTATTTAAAACCTTCTTGAAACTTGTTTTTTTTTTATACATATGAAATCATATTGATGCTGAAAGAGGCCTGGAAATAGAAAACTTGTTTTATCTATATTACAGGTAGTAAGTAAACAGTTAGCTGATAGTAAGAAAAAAATATTCATAATAAGTTTAATTCAAGATATCTTAAAAATAAAAAAACTTTTCATAATAAATTATAATGTTTGTTTGCTACATTTTTTTCCTCGCAATAGCAACATAGATTACAGAAATTAGGAAATGTATATCGCGATAAAACTCAACGTAACGCCGTCCTGAGCTGGCAATTGGCACTTATCCAAGAAGAAAACGAAAATATTCGGTACGAATATAATTTCTGTACAGTGTAATTATTATTAAAGAAAAAATAAAACTTAATAAAGGCACTGATTACTTGGTTGAAAATTTAAGAGATAACGATTAATTATATTTAGGTTCGTGATTAATTCGGCCGATTGCGACCCACCAAAAAGGTTATCTACCTCCAAATAAAAACATTTTTATTTTCTTACCTGATACTCAATATCGATAATTTCATCGGGCTGCACCTTGTGGTAGAAACAATCCACTTTTCCTGCTTGTATCATAACAGTCACATCTTTTTCGTAAGCAAAAACCACACTAAATATAGTAGTTAAAAATAGGTAACGCATTATGACTGAAAACTTCGTGTTTACTGACTTGTATAGCGGATAATGGCGCTGGGAATGTTGTAAATGTTATTTATAGTAATCGAATGCCTTGTTTGTGTTTATAAATAGAGTAAAACGACGTATAAGATTGATTTAATTCCACAAACAAATAAACAGGGCTGCTTTCCGCTTCGAACGGAAGTCCGTTCTGAAATGATGTGACATTGACATTTTAGTTATTTCGGAATGTGTGAATCATGTCGTTCGATAATTTCTGAATTGAAAACAAAAACAATATTATGTATTTAAATCATGATAGCTATTTCATATATCAAGATTAAAGGCCTATTTATGTTATGAAGCACTTACAAAACCTTTTATAATGGAATTATATTGAAGCTGAAGAAATTTCGTTCAGTAATTATATCAGCTTTTAAAATGACGACATTTTTAGCATATATTAAATATCCTTCTCACACATATGAGGTTGTGATAAGGAGCTTTCATGCAATGCTCAAAATGCGACAAAAATAAATAAACAATTCAACAGAAAACACTACGGGACAGACTGCACACAAAACAGCTATATTTCTTAAACTTTTATTAAAACCTCTTAAATTTAGACAATAACATATCAGAAGTTAACTAATTATATTATAATGTCGAGTAGCAGTGCTCAAGGCGCTGCGCCGCCAAGTGGAGTTGTCCAAAGCAGTGCATTATCATTTGTTGCGACTGCGCAGCCTACGGCAACAGCTGACAATGTCCCAGGGAACTCGCAGGAAATGGATAGGGAGGAGATGGGGCAGGCAGGTAAAGGAATTTAGTCATTCATCCTAACTTTACGTCTTTTAAAATCATTTTCATTCAAGTTTTAAGTTAATTTTGTTACCTTTAACTTGAATGTCCATTCTTGCTTCCTTTTTTGGCTTAACTTGATGTCAGCAAAGGGTAACAGTTTTATGATCATTATTCTGAATCATACATAAGAATAAAGTACATGGTGTATGCTTAGAATGTAAATAAGACGGATAAAGAGAAGGTTTTAATATGTTACAATGCAGCAGAGAAAGAGAAAGTTTGTTTTTTTTAATTAATACACTTTCCGAAAAGAGTATTCACTTACTATAGAAGTACAAGAATTATAATACTAGTGTTTTCTGTTTTGTTTTCATTCTATGTTCCATATCTGGGCAAAGGAATCCATTTAACTCCATGCTTCCAAGTGCCAGGACTTTTCAATGAAAACAAGAAGGTGTTTAAATCGGACTGCTATTTACAATGGCCAATGAATGATTGGTAATTGGATTTGCCCAGTTCCTACCTTTGTCTAAACTTTACTGGGTTCCAAGTATTTTATTACCTTATACCATATAACCAACCATTTAATTTACCAATATCAAAACCTGATTATTTGAAATAAATTCTGTTGCTAAAAGTAGTCATGTTAACCAAAGGGTTTAAAATGGATAATAAATAAATAGGAACCTAGATTATCCAAAAAAATCTGTAAAAGTAGTCTTATTTCAATGAGAAATAGTTCTGAAATTCTAATAATACTTGTCCGCAGATCCTTTAGTTCCAGCGGGAGTTGCAGCATTGTGTGAGGCATGTTCGAGACTGTATCCAGACCAGCCTAACCCACTGCAAGTTACCACTAGGCTGAAATATTGGTATGTTATATTTTATACTTAAAAATATATAGGTACCTGTGCATATGACACCTCCAAATGACAAATTAAAGGATGTAAAATTGAGTATATATTTTTTTCACATGGGTTATGTCTATATTATTAGTAATTAAATACAAATAGGAAAGGTATAGGTAAAATATTAAATACTAACTTTTCGCCCGCGGCTTCGTTCGCGTCGATGTCGGTTATATCGCGTTTCCAAGAGAACTCTTCAAAAGTTCGGGATAAAAACTATCCTATGTTCTTTCTCAAGGTCAACTCTATCTCTGTACCAAATTTCATTATAATCGGTTCAGTGGTTTCGACGTGAAAGCGTAACAGACTGACAGACAGAGTTACTTTCACATTTATAATATTAGTAGGGATGTAGTAAGGATTAGTAAGGATAGTAAGGATCATAAGGATGTAATGGGCAGATTTTAACTGTAGGTCAGTGACCTTCTCAGCTTAGTTGGTAAAACAGCTGCACCGGTGTATAAAACTACGATTTCAAACGAATTTAAGCATCAAGTCGTAGAAGAAAAAATATGGGCGATATATTTCTCTGAAAGTTAGATTGCTTTCCATTTTCTTGTTCGGACCCTTCGTTATCGCGAGTCCGAGTCGCACTTGACCGGTTTTGTTTTTATAGGTTAGGTGGTCACGACCCCCTGGACTACATCAGCATGTATTGGAACCCTGGGAAGCCGGAGGAACACATTCTGCCGCACTGGCATTATGTCAGGTTGGTACAACATTTAGTTTTAAATTGACTTATAATTGTACAAGTTAGATAATGTCATTGGTTTTAAATAGCAATACTCGATTTGGTTTAGGTAGTTTAAAAAGGTAAGCAATCTAGATGGATAGGTCTATTTGCCTAAAACTAAAAAAAAAATGTGTAGTCCTAGTTTTAACCGCGAACGTTAACACAATAAATTCAAATTTTCTAGAAACTCGATCGATTCGAATTGCGAACCCTTCATCACAAGTTCACTAGGAAACACGTCGGGAAACTAAATATTATTAATACTCTTACAAAGACCGTCTTTTTTATTACACCATGCAAACAAACCGCAAGCTATACTAAAGCCGCTTTTTTAAAACTGCTCTTAGCGCCTGTTGCACAATCTCTGATTAGCCGCTACCTGGCAGATAAATAGAAAAATGTGGCATTCTTTGTGTGAAAAAATCTGTCAAGTAATTTAATGGGAACTTACGTGGCGGTTGTGAAACAGGCCCTTAAACTACAATTCTTTAACCCACACAGCTTCGGTCTCTCCGACCTACACGGCGACGGGCGCGTACACCCACGCGCCACCTCCCGCGACCTGCCCTCGGGCTACGGCTTCGAGCTGACGATGAGACTGTCAGCTGAAGCCGCCGCGCAGCCGCCGCTGTGGCCCGCCGCGCTGCTGCAGGCGCTAGCTAGATATGTGTTTACTACAGGTAAGATAGGCACTCTTAACCTGGTAGCAGAGGACATTGACAATAGGGATGATGTAATTTTTTTTTTTGCAGTGTCCGTCTTGTATGTAGTTTATTGTATAACAATGGATACGTATTTTTTGTCCCGCAAACATAAATTGACCAAATTACAGTGAATGAAACTTAATTAATTGTAACCTATCGTTACGTCACAAGCCCCCTCTCCTAAACATTAAAGCAGTTAATCTTTGTCAATTCTAGTTTTTCTGGGAAAGGAAAAAATACGTGTCTCATACTTTTCAATTATCTAACTGAGGGACTAATGAGATTTTTTCTTTTTATACCCAGACATCATCCCTATTTTGCGTGTGCATTGAGTGAATTCACAAAGATAACATTTTATGTAAATATGTAGTTTTGATATCACACTCTTAACCTGGTATAGTTACCGGCACGGATCTAGAGCGCTCGGCGGAAGAGTGAGGATCGCTTTGCGCATCGTTAAATAAAACGCCAATCAATTGTGCGTACTCGTCGTCTTGTGGTGCATGCAACCGCAGCAAAGAACGAATTTCAACTCATCCGTCATCTCGGCTATGACGCGATGCGCTGCGGGACAATCACTGCACTGTAGTCCGCCCGCGCCTCACTTCATACCGCAAAAGGGACACAAACAATCACTTCTGCGCAGGTGAAGGTCAGCGCTCAAGGTCCGTGCCGGTAACTATATGTATGTTTGTCAGGTAACAAGTTGTGTGCGGGTGACCACATATCCTGGCACCGCGCCCTGGACGGCGCCGCCCGCGCCAGGCTGCGGCACCTGCTGGTGGCCGCCGAGCCACAGCTAGCGCCCGCGCGGGGACCCTACGGGACTGTCACGTTTCTACAGGTAAACATGTGACTGCACGGATAGCCGAGTGGTTGAGGTCACCACGCCAAACCCACTGCGCGACGTGTTAGTTCGATCCCCGTAGGACAAGCGTTTGTGTGATCCACGAATGCTTGTTCTGAGTCTGGGTGTCTTTGTGCGAGTTTTATGTTTGTATTTGTAAACCTCCCGCGACTGAATTGCTTGATGCGGGAGACGTTAATTAAAAAACCAATATCGCTGTTGTCTTCTTATGTATACCGATATGGCTTATTTTAGTCTTGAGTTATTCGTGAAAGTCCAGGGAATTTATGCAAAATGTATTTTTGTCTGTGTTGTTGTCATCGCATGTACAGCTGGTATTATATAATATTCAACAACTTTCACACAACGCCATCTAGTCTCAAACTAAGCAAATCTTGTATTATGAATACTAGACAACTGATAAACATAGTTATACATTTCTAAATACATACATAATATAGATAAGTTACACCCAGACACAGAACAAATAATCGTGGTCATCACACAAACATTTGTCCTGGGTGGGAATCGAACCCACGACCTTCGGTATCGCAGTCAGGGCCACTTACCACTAGACCAACAGGCCAGTCAGTAGTATTGTAAAAGCGAAAGTTTTGGTATATTTGTAACCCCTTTTCGGACAGTAATCGATTATTATTTATATGAGTTAGTTGCTGGAATTTAGACCTGCAACTATGTGCATAATAATTCATTCTTTGAAACCCTAGTTCACATAAATACTTAGACCTTTGTTTAGTCCTAGCTACCGCATTAGGTTAAGTAACCTGTAATGGTAGATTAGTGTGATAATTAAATAAATAAATGATTTTTTCGCATCTTAACGTGGTTTTCAAATTAAGCAGAGTGTGTACTATGTAATTAGGTAACTAGGACGGTTATTTCTTATCATAGGTGGTGGGTTGCACCGGCAGAGAATTGAAGGCAGCGCAGCGCGGGTCCGGGTTCGAAGTTTTAAAACTAATCGGTGAAGATCCCAAGTGAGTATTCTTGTATCATTTATGAAATATTGTTGAAATGTATTTTCATAAATCAACACTATATTTAGATTAAACGCAAAATAGTTTATTAAAATATTAAAAAGGTCAGCCAAAATTAAATTTTACACGCTAAGGTTCTGAGGTCAGACTGAGAGACAAAATCTTTTCATCAAAATTTTTGTACGTTCAAAAATCATTTTTGAATGTCCAATACATCGTGATACCGGTATAAGCGTTGCCTACAAAATCGTTCGTAGGTTCACATCCATATATCTATAAGGATTTTTATCATGTGCATATAACACAGAAATGAAAAAAGACATCGTTAGGAAACTGAGACACTTGAGAATGTTATGTATAAATCATGTTTAAGGCACCTGGTTGTACATCAACCATACGACGAAGTTTACAAAGGCCCGATTTTTCAATCGTCAGATAACTTTTATCTGAGGAATAAATGTGGCCGTTTGACATATTTTCTATACAAAAGCTGTCAAAACTTCAATCATATTCGTCGAATAAAAGTTATCATCTGGCGATTGAAAAATTGGCCCTTAGTGATATATGTGTCCCCACCAGTTGCGGCGGGTCGTGGCTGGTGACGCGCGTGGCGCGCCGCTCGTCAGCGCGCGGCGTGCGCGTGCGTGCGGCCGCCGCGCCCGCCGCGCCCGCCGCGCCCGCGCCGCTCGCGGGAGTGTCCGCCAGGCTGCGCTGGCAGGCCTGGGCGCCGGTGAGTGGGGGCTGGGAGGGCCGCTGCTGGGCTCAAAGGAAATTCAGGAATCATCATTATCACCGGCAGCGTTGCCGGACGTCCCGATTTTATAACGAAATTTAAATGTCCTCCGCTTTAATTTAAATAGCTTCTGACGGAAGAATCCCGCTATTTTCACTCAAAAAGTACCAAAGTAGCGACTTATCCAAAAAAAAAAACTGGCAACGCTGATCACCGGCCTAGCCTTTTCCCAACTATGTTGGGGTCAGCTACCAGTCTAAGTTCAATTCAGGAATGTTAATAAATCATATTCTCAGAGAACTAAATTTAGTGATTTTAAAATCCTTGAGTTGGAAAGAGTTTTGTATAAAGCGTTTGATACTGTTAATTAGCTTTGTAATTGAATAATTCAATTAAAATTGTAAACTATAAACCTCTGAAATTTTAAATGCATGTATAGCTCTTTAAATACACATTACATTACATTCATTGAACTGTAGTTAAAATTACCGAAAATTTTGTAAAATAATCTAAACAGGGAGTTCCTCAAGGCGGTATTCTTTGACCCTTATAACTTTTCCACAAATATTCCATTCGTATAAGCAATCATTAAACTAAACATTCCTGACTAGACTTCCTAGACTCAACCCTGTAACTACAGAATAAATAAGATTTCCATTACCAGTCACAATACGACACATACTATACCCGTAGTAAAAAGAAATATATCAAATAATAGTGTCAAAATATTGTTGTCCCTCTCTAGCCAGTGTCGGAGGAGCAGCCGTCGTCTCCCTCACACCTCCCCGCGTCTGTCGAGCAGCAGATCAAAGAGACGTTACAAAGAGGCCTTACTTCTATGACTGATAGGAGTGGTCCCGAAGGTAGGAATATATGTTGTCTGTACGGATAGCCGTGTGGTTGAGGTCACCATGCCGAAGCCACTGTACGAGAAGTGATGCAGGTTCGAAACCCGCGTAGGACAAGCATTTGTGTGATTCACGAATGCTTGTTCTGAGTCTGGGTGTCTTTGCGCATGTGACTTGAATGTTTGTGAAACCACACCGCGATACGAGACATTCCTTAATGTAGTTGAAAAATTAACAATTCAAGAAATTGGGAAAGTATGTAATATTACAAAATTAAAATATGTTTATTTCTTTTACTTGTTAAAGAGTGAAAGAGTGACGTAATCTCCAATCCTAGCCGACAATAATGTTGCTATCTTCTTAATTACGAACATAAGCCGCGTTACCTCGGCGTCAGCTCATGATTAAGAAATCCAGTTGGGTCCGAAACTAGTCGAGCGACCAGTATCCGCTTCACAAAAGTTATCATAATATTATTTTACTAGCTGTTGCCCGCGACTTCGTCCCCGTGGGTAGAAGATATAAGTTATGATTTATACCCGCCCTGCTTTTTTTCAAATTTTCCATTGTATCTTCGCTCCTATTAATCGCAGCGTGATGGTTTATAGCCTGAAGCCTACCTCGATGAGTGGTCTATTCAACACAAAAAGATTTTTTCAATTTAAACCAGTGGGTCCTGAGAGTAGCGCGTTCAAACAAACAAACAAACTCTTCAGCTTTATATATTAGTATAGATAATTCCAGGCGTTTTCAAAAAGTTACAATAATAAGTCTAGAAATGACATTTTGGAACGTCTTCGGATCCAAAAAGTCATGTCATGTTATTGCCAATGTTTTAGAAGTGCCTGGCAAACGGCCTATTTGAAATAAAAACTAGTTTTGATCCCGATAAATTTATTTAAATTTATGCGTTATTAAATAAATAACTATGTATCCGCCTCACAAACTTATTAAAATGTTATTTAAATTATTATTTATTTGTACAAGTGTATCCTATAAACATATTTTATATCGACAGGGCACATGTCAACAGATAGCTTTGAAATGTCAAGCATGGAACGAGCTCTGCCACAGATACCGGAATTAATGCAGGTAAACTACATTTAAAATATTATATTACTAGGTGTAGCCCGCGGAACCGCCCGCTTTAAATCGAAAATGATCCCACAGGAACATAAAATCGGGATAAATATCTAATGTGTTAATCCTGGTTATAAACTGTGTACAAAGTTTCGCCTAAATCCGTCCAGTGATTTTTGATTGAAAGAGGAACAAACATCCATACATGCAAACTTTTGCGTTTATAATATTACTAGCTGACCCAGCAAACGTTGTTTTGCCTAATAAATTATTTTTAGTTGTATATATTTCTTAATGCCACATTATAAAAAGTAAATAATAAAAAATCCTTCCATAAAAAATTTTTTTTTTTTAGTGTGAGCAACCCTTATCACTTAGGGCTATGAAAAATAGATGTTGTTCTATTCTCAGACCTACCCAATAGGTATACAAAATTTCATAAAAATCGGTTAAGCCGTTTCGGAG
Source organism: Trichoplusia ni (assembly GCF_003590095.1). Taxonomy (NCBI): domain Eukaryota; kingdom Metazoa; phylum Arthropoda; class Insecta; order Lepidoptera; family Noctuidae; genus Trichoplusia; species Trichoplusia ni. The sequence continues at coordinate 71,520 of NW_020800039.1, forward strand.
AAGTACGGTAACTAACATCGTGACACGGGAATTTTATATATTGGATTAGGATCAATCAGTCCAGTTGGGTCCAAAACTAGTGGGGCGATCTCCGTTAATTCGTGTGAGTAAATTGTTGCGTCATTTAATAATAAATCATCCTCACACGAAACACAATGTGACACAAAAGCAGTCAGCTCCAAAAATCATTCAAATCTTTTTAAAAAATATCGACTTTGCTATGCTTTATGTATGATACTTGAGAGCACAACAAAAACTCGTTGAAGTTACACAGTATACACGGTGATTTTTTTGTCGTCTTACAAAAGTAGCCCAGTTCATGTATCCGACGTAAAGTACCTCTAGGCGCGATTATTATTTTTTTATCATCAACTCAGATAATAAGTACGAAGAAAATTAAACAAGAGAAATCTGAAATATACTCTTAAAAATGATAAAAACGCCGCCGACCGCGCTCGCAACAGAACTGTGTTTTTAAAAAACTACGAATTGCAATATTAATAATTATAATATTGAATAAAAATTGCATTTTAAATTTATTCAAATCTCATAAATACCTATTTTTTTATCATGAACATGTTCTAGTCATTGGGTACATGAACTGGGCTGCTTTTGTAAGACGACAGAAAAATCACGATGTATAGTTTTTTGGCGAGTCAAATTTCGTAAATCGACTTTTCTTTCAACAAAAAACGGTTATAATTTACTAGCTGTTGCCCGCGACTTCGTCCACGTGGTTAGAAATTTCCCCGTTTTTTCCACATTTTCCATTGTATCTTCGCTCCTATTAGTCGCAGCGTGATGTTATATAGCCTTCCTTGATAAATGTTCTATTCAACTCAAAAATATTTTTTCAAATCGAACTAGTAGTTCCTGAGATTAGCGCGTTCAAACAAACAAACAAACTCTTCAGCTTTATATATTAGTATAGATATAATAACCATTATTTTCTCAGGGTTCGTGGCGTGGTGAGAGCGACGTAGAATATCTAGAAGGCGTCCACATTGTGCTGAACGCTGAAGGCGCGAGCTTACTGCCGCTGGCTATCAAGTAAGATAACTATTTAACTTTAAATTGTGTAACTCGTGGCTAAACTACAACTGCACAAATTGGTCAATCGCAGGTTAAGCTACACTTGATATGGTCGGCTCGTGGATGGGTGACAATCTTAGTCACAACGAGTTTCTCTGTGTAGATTGTGGGTCTCGACTGCTATTAACACATCTTTGACAAGAATTACGGGTAGTCAGAAGATAGAAAGTCTGACAACCAGTCGTAACTAAGGGGTATCGTGTTGCCCAGGTAACTGGGTTGAGGAGGTCAGATAGGCAGTCGCTCTATAATCACTGGTAGTTAGACTGGAAGCCGACCCCAACGTAGTTGGGACAAGGCTGATGATGAGGGTCTAAGGCTGCGTTTCTATCCAGTGCCAAGGATGGGTTTTTGAAGTATCAACAGAATCGCTTCATTCACCTCGCCTCGATCAGCACAGCTTTGGTGGTAACTCAGCGGATATCCTCGCACGACATATTATAGTTACCGGCACGGATCTTGAGCGCTGACCTGCGCAGAAGTGATTGTTTGTGTCCCTTTTGCGGTATGAAGTGAGGCGCGGGGCGGACTACAGTGCAGGGAGTGTCTCGCAGCGCATCGCGTCATAGCCGACATGAGGGATAGGTTGAAATTCGTTCTTTGCTGCAGTTGCATGCACCTCAAGACGACGAATACGCACAATTGATTGGCGTTTTATTTTACGATGCGCAAAGCGTTCCCCACTGTTCCGCCTCGCGCTCAAGGTCCGTGCCGGTACCTAACCCTCCCTCCCCGCAGCGGGCGCGTGTCGCAGGGCAGCCACTTCACGTGGCGCGGCTGCGGCTGCGCGCTGACGCTGCTGCCGGCCGCGCTGCCGGGCGCCGCCGCCTCGCCCGCGCGGCCCTACGCGGCCCTGCAGTCCTGGCTACAGGTAGGGTATACCTTGAAATGGTATTCAGTCTTTGGTTCAAAATTAACGTAGTGGATTAAGTAAGTGTCCCAATGGACAAAGTAGCTTTTGAAATCCCTAATGTTGTCTTGCTTGGGATGAAGATCAATGTAGCTGTTTTTAGTGAGGTTTCTAATGAACAGAAAAACTTTTTAGACACCTAAGGTTCTAGTCACACGGAACGCATGCCAACTGCAATCCAACCACTATAATAATCACTAAAATAACTATATACCATGACTCTTGAAGAACAACGAGAGAGAGAGAGAGTTTAATAATAAACTACTTCTTTGGACTATCATGGCAGCATTGATATGGCAAAAGATAAAATTGATTTATGTATTGTGTCAATGAATTCCTCTACATGAATGCACAAGGCGAACTGCAGTGCGGGAGGAATGGCGGCGGATTGTAAAGCTTGCCACCACCCCTGACGTGACGACCACGACCACTCTGGCAAGAGTGTAACGACAAGGAAGGAAGAAGGAAGAAATTGTGTCAATAATCTGTTTCCGCTCACCTTCACCGATGACACTTATTAAGTAAGCTAATAAAAATATATTTTCAATGTTCACAGGTAGTTATACCGAAGGATTTAGCCGAGGACATGTCCAAACAGGTCTCACGTTTCACGAAGCTGGCGGATTCCGACTCGGAACCAGACAGCGACGACGAGACACAAGCTACGGAACCACCCAGCTTGCCTATCACTCTGACTTGGCCTAAACATAAGCTAAAAATAACTGTCGTTCATGATAATGAGATATTATAAGCAGAAGCTTCAAAGTTAAATTGTTGCCTCACGGTGGGGCGCCATTAACGAAGCTGTTAATAACACCACACCAGCCTGTAACTGTCCCACTGCAGGCCTCTCATACCGAGAACGAGCATTGATCACCACGCCTGTGAGCTGCCCCACGGTGGGGCGCCATTACCGAAGCTGTCGATAACACCAGCCTGTAACTGTCCCACTGCAGGCCTCTCATACAGAGAACGAGCATTGATCACCGCGCTTGTGAGCTGCCCCACGGTGGGGCGCCATTACCGAAGCTGTTAATAACGCCAGCCTGTAACTGTCCCACTGCAGGCCTCTCATACAGAGAACGAGCATTGATCACCACGCTTGTGAGCTGCCCCACGGTGGGGCGCCATTACCGAAGCTGTCGATAACACCAGCCTGTAACTGTCCCACTGCAGGCCTCTCATACAGAGAACGAGCATTGATCACCGCGCTTGTGAGCTGCCCCACGGTGGGGCGCCATTACCGAAGCTGTTAATAACACCAGCCTGTAACTGTCCCACTGCAGGCCTCTCATACAGAGAACGAGCATTGATCACCACGCTTGTGAGCTGCCCCACGGTGGGGCGCCATTACCGAAGCTGTCGATAACACCAGCCTGTAACTGTCCCACTGCAGGCCTCTCATACAGAGAACGAGCATTGATCACCACGCTTGTGAGCTGCCCCACGGTGGGGCGCCATTACCGAAGCTGTTAATAACACCAGCCTGTAACTGTCCCACTGCAGGCCTCTCATACAGAGAACGAGCATTGATCACCACGCTTGTGAGCTGCCCCACGGTGGGGCGCCATTACCGAAGCTGTTAATAACACCAGCCTGTAACTGTCCCACTGCAGGCCTCTCATACAGAGAACGAGCATTGATCACCGCGCTTGTGAGCTGCCCCACGGTGGGGCGCCATTACCGAAGCTGTTAATAACACCAGCCTGTAACTGTCCCACTGCAGGCCTCTCATACAGAGAACGAGCATTGATCACCACGCTTGTGAGCTGCCCCACGGTGGGGTGCTTCAAACCTTATTTTATACCATAATTCTTAAGAAAGCTAAGTAAAGTATTTTTATAGATCTGATTTTAGGTACCAAGATAACAATATATATATTTGTAGGCATAATAATCGAATATTTGTTAATAGTAGATAACGAGAACAATATAAATATATTATTGATATTGTATTGGTGTTTCTATTATTTATACCCTTTTTCGTTTTCGAATCGCTTACGACTTCAACCCATGCCGAGAGTCAGGGTCGGGGTATGTCTGACTTCCTCCGACAAAAATGGCCTTGGCTCTGTTGAATTCCCGAGTTAAAGTCACGGGAGTGGGCTCACCACAACTCTAGCAACTTGATGCAAACTCTGTCTTACGAGATATCTCCCGGAAAATAGTGGGAACTAAAATATTTCGATACTAAATTGATACACTGGCTTAGATACTAGCGACGCACCCGCGGGCGGGACTTAACTCGTGAGACACAGTCTACTGTATTTTAAAACAATTTCACGTTACCTTCTCGTTACGCGGTTTCTATAATAATTGCAATTATTAATTTCTAATCAAACTATTGTTAAATAAGCCACGCTAAGTGGCTTCGTAAACGGCTCCCGCGAATAAATGATCTGTCAAATTTCATTTAACTAACTCTGTGCTCTCTCTCTGTCACTCTTAATATCTTTCGTATCACTCCGTCCTGCTGTCATTGTGTAGCTATATTTATAATCAGACACTGCAAGGAGGTTTTATGTCAGTTTTTAACTACCGCGGCGACCTGAATCCGTCTCGTATTTAAATTGTTAAAATTTAACTAAAAGACATGTCTTATAAGAACGATTTACGTCAATTATTGAAGCCATATTATTGGTTTAATATTTTGTTAAGTGTTTCGTATGTTGCGTGCAAGCTTACGAGTCCAGCATGTACATTTATGTTCCCAAGTTCGTCATGTGAATTAGACAATCGAGAAACGGAAATCCTATTTTTCTTAATTATAGTTGTTATGTTGAGGTCTCGAAAGACCGGGAGTTTGACTATGATCAACTATTTGTCTTCTTCATTCATGTACACGAAAATAGCGAACTTAATTCTTTGGTTTTACGCTGATATAAGGTGAGTCTATGTAAATTATTTATTTATAAAACTATCTGCGCCTTGTGGTTTAGTTTGCCTTGTTTTTATGACGCAAGTTAAATAATAATTAATCTCCGCCCCTAAGATGACCCACTGACCAATACCCGTAAGAAGCTTAACTTCCCGTTTTTTAAAAATAGGGCCTAAGAAAACTAATAAAATAACAACTTTCGTATTTATTATTGTAGGAAAGTTCTTTAAGTTATATATAATAAAGTTTGTTTGAATAGTTTTGCATAGTTTATTCACATTTATACACGGTGATTTTTAGTCGTCTTACAAAAGCAGCCCAGTTCATGTATCCAATGACTAGAACACATTCATGATACTAAAATAGGTATTTATGAGATTTGAATAAATTTAAAATTCAATTTTTATTGAATATTATGATGCAATTCGTAGTTTTTTAGAAACACAGCTCTGTTGCGAGTGCGGTCCAAGCCTTGTAACAATAGTGAGGGGCGCAGGGCCGCGGCGTTTTTAAAATTTTTAAGAGTATTTTCAGATTTTTCTTCGTACTTATTGTCTTAGTTGATGATAAAAAAATAATAATCGCGCCTAGGGGTATTTTACGTCGGATACATGGACTGGGCTCCTTTTGTAAGACGACTAAAAAATCACCGTGTATAATCATCACTACTCTACACAAGATGATATACTCAATTAGCAACTTAGCAGTAACATTTTAACACCTTATTTGTGTCACTTGAAAGTACCCTATGACTAAACATAACTTTATAGTTATCCAACCACCCTTTTAGTTTGAATAGGACTTTTGAAACAGTAATATTAAATTCTTACCACATTAGAACCTGAATTGAGAAATCCCGTTGTTACTTAGATTCAAAAAATCAAGCACAATATACCAATCGAGTTCTTGCACCATAGCCATTATGTTGTAAAAGTAGAATTTTGAAACATTGTTGATGAAAATTTAGCATAAAGTAGGAAAAGAGTATTTTTTTTTTTCTCGAAAATCAAAATTTCAGGCAATGCTAACCACAACATACAGCCACGTTCTTTATAACATTCTTATTAATATTGCACTTGTTTGACAGATATGGTCTCCCATTTGGAGCTATTATCATCCTCGCAGCCCTCATCATCCCGGAGCCAGCGTACCGGGGCAAGGAGTGTGTTACATACTTCCGAGGTAATATATCCTACGAAAATTAAAAATTTGTTTCAATTCTTTTATATTCTTTCTTTGAAACTCTTTCACACATAAATTACTGAACAGATTTGGAAGGAACTTAGTATGGAGTTGACAAAGGATAGTCTTTATCCTGATTTTATGTGCCTGTGGCAGAGGGCCTGGACACAGTTTGTTTAAAAATAATATATTTGCGGGACAAAATAAAAATAGTTATTCATAATCATCATTCCCCTGCCTGTATCCCAATTTTTATTTGGGGTTGCCGCAACATCTTCCATACCTTTCTAATTTCTATCTGACGTTATCTCACAAGAAACACTCTTTGCAGCCATATTATCCTTTTCGATCCATTCATCGTTTCTTTGGTCGTCCTCTTTCCCTTTACCCATCCTCAGCCATACTCAACACCTAAATAACATGAAGGACACTGAAAAAAAATTACATCATTCCCATTATTATACACCATTATAAAAAAAAAAATACATTTATATTCTTACTAGTTGTTTTCCGCGCTTTCACCCGCGTAGTACCCGGTCTCGTGGTTATTTTAGAGAGTTTTTTCCTCCCTACCGCATTTTTTTCAAATTTTCTTACCGTTTCATAAACCTTCCCTGGATTTCCACGAATATTTAAAGACCAGTCAAATCTGATCAGCCGTTCTCGAGTTTTAGCGAGAATAATGAGCAGCAATTCATTTTCATATATACTCGCATATATAAATAGATTAAATACAAACCCCCCCCCCACCAGGCCCTGACTCCCTGGACGAGGAGTTGAAGCAGCGCGGCGTGACGTGGCTGGTGTGTCTGTACGCGGTGTGGCACCCCGCCTGCGTCAACTTCGCGCCCGTCTTCGCTGAACTGTCCGCCAGCTACGCGCTGGACAACTTCAAGTTTGGCAAGCTTGATGTTGGCAGGTACGTTGAGGATATAATTATTTTTCAAGTGACTTTAATAGTAATTTATTAATAAAAAACACTGCTCCCGCAATATAAACTATGTAAAGCCTTCGCGTTTATAATATAAGTAGGCAGTAGGATTTTTACAAGGCGCTTTGGTCCTGGTTATACATAAGAAATAAGAAAAGAAAGACAAATTACATAAAATTAATTGATTTGACAGAAAACAATGCCTTCTTATTTAATGAAGTTAATTTGTTACATGCAGGTAATTTTTTAAAACGACTCCCGCACCAAGGAATTTAATCCTTGTGTCGCGCGGGTTTCAATAGCATTCAAGTTCACATACACAAAGACACCCAGACTCAGGACAAGCATTCGTGGATCACACAAACGCTTGTCCTACGCGGGTATTAAACTCTACAAGCCACGCTCAGTGTGTTTGGCGTGGTGACCTCAACCACTCGGCTATCCGTGCTGTCATTGAGTAATATGCTGGTGATTTTTTCCAGATACCCTGGCTCAGCACAGAAGTTCAGGGTGCAGGACGGCCCCACCAGCCGGCAGCTGCCGACTCTCCTGCTGTTCACAGATGGCAAGCTGCAGATCCAGAGACCTGATGCTGACCACACCGGCAAGCTGAAGACGTAAGTAGAAAACTTAATACTGCATGAAAACTTATATTGTAAATAAACTATTTTAACCACCATTTTAGAAATCCTGGTGGTATTCGATAACAGAGTGGTTGAGGTCAGCACACTGCACACTATACCCACTGTGCGCAATGTGTCAGGGGTTCGATCCCCACATGGGACAAGCGTTTGTGTGATCCACGAATGCTTGTTCTGAGTCTGGGTGTCTTTGTGCATGTGGCTTGAATGTTTGTAAAACACCTCGAGATACAAGGATTCGTTAATACGGGAGTCGATTAAAAAAATAACCTGCATCTGATCAACTGACGTCATGAAATCTGGAAAGTATTTTTTCCTTCTAAACCCTTTTCTTTCTAAAGGTATACTTCATTTTTCACGCAAACAAAACTTATGCCTTAGCACCTGGTAACAAAAACTGTATAACATTGGTTTAACCATGATACTTTAAAAAAATGTTTTTATAATATTATTTCTCCCAGATTCCTGTTCTCCAAAGACAACGTGAAGGCTACTTACGATCTGGACGGCATCTACCAGCAGTGCAAGGAGAAGCTCGCGACCGCGAAGTCAGCTAAGAATGCTAAGGGTGCTAAAAAAGATGAATAAATACAAAATGGCCGACTGACACGCCCACGGAGACAAGTGACATTTGTATAATGAGACAGAAATATTTTTTTTTGTTTTAGCGAGGAATATTGATAGCATGTCTATGGATGTAGGTTCTAATACTGCTATGCAATGTTTAGTTAAGTGCGTATTACAAAGTAATTGACAGGTGCTTAAGATTGACTAGCAAATATCCTGAGAAAATCGGAAAGAAGCGATTTTTTTAAGAGTGTGTTAAGTCACGTCAGAGGTCTACGGTAACCCAGGAAACTTCATAAGGAATATATTTAAAATCATGGGCGATTCAAAGGACGCGTACAATTCTATAAATGTCACTTGTTTAGGCTATTTATTACACCAGAGGCCATGCCATATTAGTCATAGTATTAAGTCAATTTAGATATCACGGGCCAAACAAGAAAATAATACAAAGATTAAGCATTGTTCACCGCGCTTGTGATCTGCCCCACGGTGGGGCGCCATTACCGAAGCTGTTAATAACACCAGCCTGTAACTGTCCCACTGCAGGCCTCTCATACAGAGAACGAGCATTGATCACCACGCTTGTGAGCTGCCCCACGGTGGGGCGCCATTACCGAAGCTGTTAATAACACCAGCCTGTAACTGTCCCACTGCAGGCCTCTCATACAGAGAACGAGCATTGATCACCACGCTTGTGAGCTGCCCCACGGTGGGGCGCCATTACCGAAGCTGTTAATAACACCAGCCTGTAACTGTCCCACTGCAGGCCTCTCATACAGAGAACGAGCATTGATCACCACGCTTGTGAGCTGCCCCACGGTGGGGCGCCATTACCGAAGCTGTTAATAACACCAGCCTGTAACTGTCCCACTGCAGGCCTCTCATACAGAGAACGAGCAATGATCACCAAATAAATAAGTTCAAATTAATTTATTGCATTTTCAATGACGTTGAGATCTGATTTCTATACAAATATTATACCTAGTTGTTTTTGCATTTTTATATTTTAAGTGAAGTATTTTCCGCACATTATTTATTAAGTTTTATACAATGCGTGTTAGATGTCTTAGTTTTTAATATGTTATTAAAACCACGCCTCGCATTTTCCTTTTTGACCAGTTAAAAATAAAAATAAAGCGACCTTATTAAAAGTCTTTCGTGTAGGTACCTATGTCTGTAACTTTATAATTCCCGTACGGATTGAGCAATTCACTTTGAAATGGCTCGACCGATTTTCCTCAAACATGTCTAAAAAACACTCGCACATAATTCACCTTTAATACAAAACAAACTAATTTGAAAGGCAAACACTTCAAAGGAACTTTTAAAAGCTCTCTTTTTGCGTCGGGTTTAAAATATACAAAACACACCTGTAGTATTTTCCCGCCATTTCGTAAAAATATTTTGACAGCTAACCTGTCCTAAATGTACAATAAGTAGAAATGTTGTAATAAAATGTGTTCAATTGTATGTTATTATTTATTGTTGGTATATTTGTAAATAAAATGTCACGCTTAGTTTGGGTTTTATTTTAACCATTTGTTTACAACCAAATCATAAATTAGGTACTTTGAGAATAGTAGGTATATTACAGGTACCAATTACGAGAATGCTATACCTAACTACGTTTACCGTGCTTGGCGGGTAGGACTTGCAAAATTCACAGTAACATTTCAACTGTTTAGCTATCAAGGTTTATTAGATGCAGCCTGGTGACGGACAGACAGATAAACTGCTAGACAGCGGAGCCTCCGTAATAAAACTAGATATTATTGTAAATTGGACTGCATTTCCAATTATTGTAATCGGAAATGCAGTCCAATTAATTAATCCAATTGCCATTCATTTATCGAGCATTGTAAATAGCGGAATAATCCTTCCACCAGTTGGGCTACAAGACCCGGTCCTTCGCTTTCCGCATCCAGCCTTCATACGATTGGCTCGTAAGAAAATAAACAACTATGAAATATTCCGTATAATTTATTGACTAGATACAAAATACAATAAGTTACTTACAGTATAAAACTAGTGTCTAATTACATGTACGAAAGTTTTAATTTAAGATTATTTAGTTAATATATTAACTAATAGGTTAAAAACAGAAGTCGTTCAGCTCATTTAGGGCCGATCTTTCAATCATCAGTTAATTTCTATCAGAGGAATAAATATGACCGGTTGACATTATTTTCTATACAAAAGCTGTCAAAACGTCAAACATTTTCGTCGAATAAAAGTTATCAGGCGATTGAAAAATCGGCCCTTTGCTGAATCAAATATAAGTGACACTTCTGTACATCGAAGATATTTCATCATTTATAACCTAACACTTATAAATTGTCTATTGGTTTACAGATGCTGTAATGCCACTTGTTGGACTCTATTGATAATTTGCAATCCGCCTTTTCTTTTAAAAAAAGCGACTCCCACACTAAGGAATTTAATCCTTGTATCGAGGTTTCACAAACATTCAAGTCATGCACAAAGACACCCAGACTCAGGACAAGCATTCGTGGTTCACACAAATGCTTGTCCTAGGCGGGGATCGAAACTAATACACGGCGTGATGACCTATAACCACTCGGTTATCCGTGCAATTGCCTTGTTTATTCGAGGTCTTAGATTCATTTTCTATTCTTATTCAATGTATCACTTCCCAGGCATTCTGAAACTTCAGAGAACTGTCCTGCTTTCGCCTTATTTCATTTCATTATCTTATTTTATTTCATTTTTAAGAGTATATTTCAGATATCTCTTGTTTAATTTTCTTCGTACTTATTATCTTAGTTGATGATAAAAAAAATAACAATCGCGCCTAGGGGTATTTTACGTCGGATACATGAACTAGGCTGCTTTTGTAAGACGACTAAAAAATCACGGTGTATAACTAAAGTAACGACGTATAAAATGGACAAAACTTATTTATGTTAAACTTAATCTAATTATAATAATGTCATATTTTAATACGAAAGATACCTTACAACGGGGAGAATAGAATGAAAGTGTTTTTGGAGGTGGGACAAGGTCGCATGCATTATCCTTAGTATAGGTAGTTACCGGCACGGATCTTGAGCGCTGACCTTGACCTGCGCAGAAGTTATTGTTTGTGTCCCTTTTGCGGTATGAAGTGAGGCGCGGGGCGGACATCGCGTCATAGCCGTCACTCGTGATTGGTTGAAATTCGTTCTTTGCTGCAGTTGCATGCATCACAAGAGGACGAGTACGCACAATTGATTGGCGTTTTATTTTACGATGCGCAAACCGATCCCCACTTTTCCGCCGAGCGCTCAAGATCCGTGCCGGTAACTATAGCACAATTTGCAAGTCACTTGTAGGTCTTTCAAACGGGTTTTTCAAACGTTCTGTATGTGAAATTTAATTACTATTTCTATCATGGCTTATATTAATATCCTGTAATTATCCCACAGTTGGGCATAGGCCTCTTACATATAAAAGGAACAAGCATTGATCGCCATGCTTGATCACTTGTTAATAAGATATTTGAATATATCTAATAATATAAAGCTGTTAAGTCCGTCAGACATATGTCTAAAAGATACCGAATAAGTATTTGTCATTTCAAAGCATCATTAAAAAGTAAAGAAGATAAAAATCATTAAGTATGGTAGTGGGGGCTAGTGACATCACTTGCTAGTGAAAAGCGTACTGGTAAGTGACGTCACACGAGATTTTAAATACCGTAAAACGGGGTGAATAGAGGGTTTTTTGGGGTGGATAGAAACAGAGTTTTTATTAAAATTTGGACGTTTAACTAGACAAAACATAAAGATTATACGCAAACTCACAAGTATTTCATAAAGTAACTGTGTCTAGGCATTTTAATGTAAGAAAATTTTCATGTAACCCCCTAAACACTATTCTCTATTCACTCCTTGAAATTCTATTTACCCCGTTTTACCGTAACTGTAACCCCTTCATTTTTTGTTCACGAGATAAAAGAAAAAATACGTACCCAATATTTTTTGGAAATCTGTCTGACCAAACAGTTATTTTTTGTCAAATATCCTATTTTCAAATTCAATAAAAAGCTATTTCGCTCTTGATATAACTTATTATTATATGCAACATATAATATTGGACAACTATTAATTAAATAGAGGCTAATAACATTTATTTATACATATACATAAACTGAGTTCATATAAACTTAGTTTCGAGTAACTGAGTTCAAATTTAAATTTGAACAAAGTCATCTCATAACCAAGTTTTAATTGTGATTAAATACTAAAAGTAATTAGGCAACAAATAAAACATCTATACAGGGTTCAATCTACGACTCCCGGCTCAACACACTCGATTTACCAACTAGGATACCGGGAGCACTGACAGAGTTTTTTATTGTAACTATGGTGAGAATGATTCATTATTAAATGATGTAACGGTTTACTCACACGTATTTATCCTTGAGAGTGTGATTAAGGACTCCGGTTGAGTCCGAAACTAGTCGGGCGATCCCGATACATACGCGTGAGTAAACCGTTACATCATTTAACGCAGACCTTGTGTTCAAATTCGTCCATTATACTAAAGCACGTCTAATGGCGACGTGTGCAAGATCTATATTACATCTTAAACAAAGCACTGATCTTTATTATCAAAAATTAACTTTTAGCCAAACGCTTCCATTGAGATAATATTCTTCAGATAAATACTTGGCTTCTTAACATAAAACCTTTCAAAATCACTTCGCTATATACTGAGATTACGACCTGCAACAAACTCACAAACTTTACAGTGGTGTAGATAAACTAGCTGTCCCAGCAAACGTTGTTTTGCCACCACAATTATTCTCAAGGAATAAAAAAATGAGGGAATGAAAAATAACATAGTCATTGTCCTCAAACCTACCCAATACGTACACAAAAGTTCACTAAAATCGGTCGAGCCGTTTCGGAGGAGCTGTCATCACACCGTAACACGACAATTTTCTGTATAAGAAGAAACACTGATCATAAATTCATAATTAAACTAGGTTTAAACTGAACTCGTTCACACCGTGGCACTGGGCCTCTACGTTGAGGTCTCAGCTATTAAAACTGACCCTCGAACGAGTACGGCTCGTAACGTTCACTCAAAGTCTCAATGTGGCTTAAAAGCCGCCACGCTACCTGCAAACACAAGAAAATATGTTTAAATAGATAAATTTATACTATTCAAGTGAAACTGTTTATTGGATAAAAAAATCCGTCTCGCGTTACTTTTTTTTAATCTCATATTCCCTCGAACAAGGGTCTAGTCGCCATCTTTATTATATTACCTGCCCGCGGGCCCGCCTGTTACAAATCGAAAATGATCCCAGGGGAATATAAAAACGGAATAAAAACTATCCTGTGTGTTTACACTAGTTATACAAAATCAAGTGACGTCACACGAGATTAGAACTAACAGTATCATCGTATTTTTTTGTTAACACAAGAAAAAAAATCCCATCCGATACTCCTGGAAAATCAGACTTCAAAATTCGTTTCTTTTTTCATAAATATCCTTAATTATTTATTTATTTATTTTAATTACAACGGTGAAAAACCAATTACAGCAATTAATATATTGATTAGTCATATTCACTTTTAGACAGGGTTCAAATGACTCGTAGGGACTACATGAGAGTCCAAGACCTTACCTATAGGACGAACATCTCGAACACCATGTCGAGGAAGCTGGTGAACTTCAGGAACCGAGTCTTCGGCTGCTCGTCAGCCTTGCGCGGGACAGGCTTCTCACGAACCTTGGTCTCTGGAGTGGAACATACGATATATTAACACTAATGTAATATAGATAAGAAACTGGTAAAATAGGAGTTGGACAACACTACTACAGCCTAGGCTAAATAAATAAAATGATACAGCAGATTGCTCACACGTATGTATCGGGATCGCCCGACTAGTTTCGGACCCAACCGGAGTCCTTAACCATGAGCTGACGCGGCGGGCGTACCCGATAAATACGCATGAGTAAACCGTTGCATCATCCTCATTGTTTATTTAATCTTGATTGAGTTTTACTATTTGTTGTGAAAGCGGCATGAGAAATAGAGATTCTCTGTAAAATATAAACAGTCTAACTAAAACGGTCCATGAGATTCAGCTGGTGGACGGACGGACAGCGGTTCCTCTTAAATCATTTGGGCACGACACATACGTATCGTGTTGCCTAGGTAACAGGGTTGAGGAGGTCAGATAGGCAGTCGCTCCTTGTAAAACACTGGTACTTAGCTGAAACCGGTTAGACTGGAAGCCGATCCCAGCATAGTAGGAGCCGGCTGGGATGGTGACTATATCTATTTATATTTATTTTTGCAAGAACAGCGTAAAACACAAGAAGCTCTCACCTTGCTCAACGACAACTCCGTTCATCTTGTCCATGAGTCGCATCTGGTGCTCGCTCAGGACAGCCGAAGTGTCCCAGAACACCTGGATGCTGTACTCCGATAGCTGGTGGGACCAGTGACCAAAGACTCCGATACCTTGGGGGGGGGGGGAGGAGATCAGAAAATGTATTTACTTCTTTATTATTATAAACACAGACTATTTTTACAGGCTGACTCAATTAAATAGTGGTTAAACATTAAGGTACTCCGCCAATTCGCTTCTTTTATTATATGTTTATGTACAAACTGGTGTCAGAGTTTAAATCGTCCGTAGACCTCTGACGTAGCTTAATACATCTTTCAAATATTCTCAGGTGTGTCGGTTTGAATAAGTCTTCCTTCAGAGTTTTATTTTGTGAAAATTATTCAGCCGCGCCTTTTTTTTGATCCGATTTAATTTAGGGAGCACGCATTTTGGCCTTCTTCTGTAACGTATCTCAAACTGCTCTGCACCTAGATCTAGCTAAGCTGTACTGAACCTATTACGTCTGTATTCCCATTACCTAAGAAACAGCCTGGTGACATATTAGCTTTTTAGTCTTAGGAAACCCTAAAGTTTCGAATACTAAACCAGTCAATTGCGAGATTGTTATCAATCCATCAGAATTCGGTTGTCGTAATTTTTCTAAGAGGAAAGACTAACAAAATTTAATTTTTTTTATCTATCAGAAATCGGGAGGATGTTTTTTATTCAAGAATAACCAGTATCTTGCAGTACTCACCCACGGGCCTCGGGAAGCTGGCCGGGACGTGCACCATGTCGGGGCCGCACGTGATGGAGCTGAAGTTGTTCTTCTCCGGCTCATAACCAGGCCTGGAATGAAAGGAGATTATAATATCACTATTTTTCGACCTTACCACTAATTTTCACAGGTATCGCTGGACTGACGAAGTCGAGGCGGACCTTCGGGCGCTTCACGTCGATCGACTGGCGAGAAGTTTAGAAGGATCGGGTAAAGTGGCGCTCTCTGATATCAGAGACCAAGACATAATTTGTGTTTATTTATTTTTATATCCGAAACAGTGTGAGGATCTTTACTCATCCACAGACCAAAAGGATGATGCTTAATTTAACCTGTGATCAAACAACTTGTAGTTGTAGCTTAGCCACAAGCTCCTCTCTCAAAAGTAACTAGTTCCGCAAATCAGACGAACCTCAACATATCCCCAACGTACAAGTCAGCATCGCCGGTCAGAGATGTCAACTCTATAATCAATCCATAGCCAGGATACCCTGACATCCAGTAAGTGAAGTTGCCGGCCTCCACCACACCGACTTCCCAATCGAGAAGCTGTTTATCTGGGTCCAGTTGTGTAGACCCAGATAATAGGGAAGATATTGTTGATACACTAACAAAGCCTAAGAGACCGAATATAAATTCTCTTCTCATTTTTGAAAATCTGTTTTTTTTTGTACTTTTGTCAATCACATTATCTTATTTAAGAGTCAACAATATTGATGTATTTCTGCAGAATAAGTTTTACCATCAGAAAAGATGAATTTATTTGTAGACAATACTTCAATTTTGACACAGAAATGATTAAAATTTGATATCAATGTCATTTCTGACTTAATACAATAGACAAGGAATTGATTGACTAAAACCTCTTTTGTAAATACGTTGTAGAGTATGAGTGAATTAAACTCTTTCATGAGTTTGGACTGCTAACCAACCAATAAGGCCTTTAGTTGGGTCAGGAATGATGGATTAAAATGTATTTAAACCAAATGCTGGATATGTTGTTCATTTCAGAAGATAAGAACAAATTTTCTGACAATACCTACTTCGTCCTGAGGGGGGACTCCGTTAAAATAACAAGAATAGCGAGCAGACTGAATGTGAAAGTGACAGAAGTAGAAAGTCTCTTTTTACAACAATTATTATTGACCTGGTATCTACCAGTGTGGTTCAGTTAGTACAAAGTTACGTAGCGAGTATCCATGTAGCACTTAATTGGTATACTATACAGCATACAAAAGAAAAAAATAAGCAAACTGTAAGTAAAATCATTTAATACACAGCACAAAATAGAAGTATTGAAGTAAGTCCTTTAAATATATAACAGTCCGGCGTTCGTAGTAGCAATTAACACCATTTATCCAGAATAAATAGATAGGAAAAAATCAAAACATAGCCTGGAAATAAACAAACAAAAATATATAAATAAACAATAAAACTTTAATTTTAAGTTACAAACCTTAGAGTATCCGATACGTAGAGGTCCGCGTCGCCGGTCAGTGATGTCAGCTCAATAAGAAGGGGCCCTGTGTGCCCTAATTGCCAATAGGAAAAGTTGCCTGCACCGACTGCGCCTACCACCGTGTCTAACAGCAGTTTTCCCGTATCAATCTGCACATATCTAGACAGCAATGACGACAAAGTCGATACGCATATGATTCCCAATAAAACTAGTATAAATTCTCGCCTCATTTTCTAGTTTTTCGTAAAAAAGACTCGCTTGTGAAATTAAGCAAATTCCAGCTTGACAGCTGTCACTTTGGTTTTTAGTGTGACAGTTGACGTTCTACTTTTTTCATGGAACGTTTTGTTTCTTTATTTTGTTCTGATGGTTTTGATGAATATGGGTCGTAGTGAGAATAACATTTGATTCAATATTTCCAAAAAACAAGTAAGCTCATCCTAAACTAAAACGATTTAAAATCCACCTTTAAAAAAAGTTATCGGTAAGGTAAGGCAAACAAGGCCAATAAAAAAAAAATACAAATAAGACACGCCAAGATTGGACACGTTTTAGTAACTACACAAAAGAACGGTAAGAAAAATCATGCTTTTTTATTAAATCTAATCTCACTGTAAGAAAATTTGAACAGCAGGATAAAGTTCCTTTTCAGTACAGATTCCATTTTAGAACATAAAATGAGCATTGATAGGCTGCGATCGCGTTTAGTTTCTAATATTTATGAATTTATCGATCGCTCTCCTTGCGTACCATCAGATGACAAATCTGTGTATCGACTTCGTCACGGCTTGTATATCTACAGCCCTATTCCCCAAACCTACATTAAAATGTATTAAAAATAAATCATGTTTATTAACAATAGGTACTTTATACTGTTTTGTAAATATTCGCCGGTAACCGGATTTAAGCCGCCGATATTAAATGATAACAGTCTACAAACAAACATTTAACTTGATAACAAGTTTGTGGAAATTAAAACTGAGTAAATAACATTTTTTATTCGCTTTCTGACAGTCACGGGGTCTTGTAAAAACTTTTTGCACTCAAACTCCAAACGTTTTAACACTTAACTCTATGGAGGTCAAATATAAACACGTATAAGGTATTTTTCTTTCTTTTTTTTCCTGACCATACGTCATTTTGTCTCGATTTTCTCAATAACCAACATGTGGGTGTACTTAAATAGCTTGGTCGAAATACTTACTTTCTTCACTTTATCCGTACATCCGAATACCAGTTCAGGAACTACTCGGCATGTATTTATAATAAGGAGACTGATTTCTGAGTTTGTTCCAATATTTTGTCCTCAGAATAATCAGATAGTAAATCATGACTCCAGGGAACTCAAAATAAGTATAAACAGTAGCTACCTTCTTTTTTATTTTTTCTTTAGAAAAGAGTAGTCTTAATATGTTATTTCGTGATTTTTATACTAAAATTGAATACCTAAATCCGACATTCATGGATTTTTTATACTTATATATAGCATAGGTACTTGAATAATAAAAACTAGGTAACTCGCCTGTCAGTCACCATGACAAGTATTTTATTTCAAAGGCCCTTAAATGGTATTAATCATAATTACTCATTTTTCAAATTGGTCCACCATAACCAAGTCACTGACACTTGCTTCAATCCTTTTAATAAAAACACATTAGTCAGGAAATGACGTAATTTTATCACACTCAATGAAGATTATCAGTGAGTGATGATAAAAATGTGAAACAAAATCGTATTGATAAGGCTGAATGAAATCTTACCAGTGCGTCAGAGTATATAGTAATAAAAGTTAACAGTGTCATGGTTTCATCATTTTTTTTTCTAGAATTATTTGGAATGTTTTAATCGTAAGTATTTTAATAATAGAGGTACTCAAGACACGATTAATTACTAATTCTACTGAAATCGAAAGCAATAAAAACAAAGCTTTAAACTGCTTTTTCAGAAAAAGCTAAAAAGGCTTAAGGATCTAACTTAAGTCCTATGTAAATATGTATCAGACGACTTGGTCTTGCCATTTAAATGTAATTAAAATCCAGCAAATGCGAGTCGGTCTCTCGTGACAACGACGGTTCAGTAAAGCAGATAAACGTTGCTAATCATCGATTTTTATTTTCAGTATTTTATGGCGGCAACAGAAATACACCATCAATGACAATTTCAACTGCCTAGCTATCACGTTCCATAACTTATAGCCTTTTCACAGACGGGCAGACAGGGGACTATCGGTCGTATTCCTTTTCCACCCTTGGAGAACGGAACCATAATGAAAACCAATGCAATCATCGTATCACACCACCAGATATAAAAACTTACTACACACAGGTTTTTCACCTTTCATTATCACATTGATAAGCGGAGTACTTACGTCATATTACAAACAATTCATCATGCAGTAATATCAAAACTAATAGGAATCCAGGTAGAGGCTCATGGGTAACCTACAAGCAGTTGGGTGACCATCTATGTCATAACGAGTTCCTCCGAGTTTCGGAAGAAACGTTAAATTGTGGGTCCCGGCTGTTATTCCTACATCTTTGACAGTCGGGGGAGTCAGAAGCTAGAAAGTCTGATAAACAGTCTAACTACGGGATATCGTGTTGTCCAGGTAACTGGGTTGAGGAGGTCAGATAGTCAGTCGCTCCTTGTGAAACACTGGTACTTAGCTGAATCCAGTTGGACTGGAAGCCGACCCCAACATACTTAGGAAAGAGCTAGGACGACGAATCCAAGTAGAAAATAACGAAATCGCAAAATGGTTGAGTTCAGAGTTCAGCGGCCTAATATTCTTTATTTTGAATATCAAGGGTTTGACAGCATCCTGGAAATGGTTTCGGAAATCAGCATTAAATTTAAAATTGTAACTCCATCAAATATTACCAAAACTTATTTCAACATTTAAAGTGCAGCTGCACTAAGTATTATTATTACAAGTAGTACTCCGGGCGCCCCTGCTTGGACGTAACAATGACCCCTCCAGTCTCAATGATGGCGAGTGCATGGAATATTGATTGTTAGCACCTGTGATTTTTCAACGGGGTTTAAATTTAATTGTATGCTTGGGTTGGTAATGGTCGATTCCAGTAAATTGTTTTAAATGAAGGCGCGTCAAGGAGTCGACCTTTAATTAATCTTAGTTCTCATAAGTTCATAGTCTGACCTTAAAAAAAAATGTTTGTTTGCATAAAAAAAAAATGAATTTCGTCATTTTTTTTTGTTCATTTTCGATGTTCTTATTAGACATGCTTGATAAAAATCGGTCCAGTCATTAAAAAGTTGCGAGGGGCGAAAGGTTGCCCTCGGGCAAGGGCTGTTTGGGGTTTTTACGTTTTAAATTTATTAGTAAGAGTTTAACAGGTTTTTGTTTATACATTGAGGCAGTTACGTTGACTATGTTCGTACCTAGTGTGATGAAGTTTATTTTTAAGTTGTAGGTACCAGCTGTTGCTTGTTTCTTCATCCGACTAGATTTCAGTTATAGCTGCAAAAACGTTACCCTCTTTAAAAGAAGTCTGTTAAAAGTAGCCTATTAATCCGTAGAGACAACCAACCGAAATACCAGATTTCATCGAAACCGGTTAAGCCATTTGGGCGTGAAGTGGTAACAGACATACCTACAAACACATACGAAACACCCACATGAGATCTCGTTTATAATATTAATAGTTCAGTTAGTTCACAAGACCTTTAAACCTATTCCAAACCGTTTTTAACAAAAACGTTACGTTGGAAAAAGACTTATTTGAAATATTGATGACATATAAAAGTTAACAGTTTTTATAACCTCAACATTTAAAAAGTTGTCTTTAAAAAAAAGTCACTTTACCAACTTTGGATACAAACGCATTTTTTACTATAAATGTAGACTATAAACAATTTATTTAGTAACGTATTTCTTTACATTTCTTTGTTCATGTGTGTTCCCTCCATGGCTGCGTACGAACGCATAACGCGTAACCCATTGTTTACGCTGGGGTGACCAACTTAACTACATAGGGGTAAATAATTGAAACGTTTCAATCAACGTTTAAGTGTCATACGGGTCATGAATGGTCATGAATGGTCATTAATTCTACTTATGTATCAATTTAACAATGTATTTATAAATAAAACCACCATGTACAAGTTTTTAACGGAAATTCTCAGAAATGTTTTAAATAAGTATAGTTTCTGTGTGGACGAATAAAGAACGTACTTGAATTCGTCGTCAGCTTGAAAAAAAAAATGCTATATTTTGTCAGTCCAATGTTTTTGAAGATGATTTTTTAGTTTTATTGTCAAGATATTTACCTACTTAGCTACTACATAAAATATATTCCACTAATATCCTATCCTTCTTTCTGCTAATATTATAAACGCGAAAGTTTATCAGTATTTATGGATGATTGTTCCTCTTTCACGCAAAAACTACTGAACGGATTTACAAGAAACTTATAACACAGATCGTTTATAACCAGGATTAACATGAAGGATAGTTTTTATGCCGATTTTATGTTCCCGTGGGATTTTTTTCGATGTGTAGCTGACGGGCCTGCGAGGTACAGCCTACAGCTAGTTGAAAACAACGACACACAACTAACGTGTCTACTTATTAAATGTCCAAAAAGAAAGGAATAAATACAGAGCGCCATTTTACCGAGTCCTATAACTTTATGTTAAAAGCTCAACCCACGCTGAGTATTAAAAGGGTCGGCTGTTTCCAAAATGCGAGGGCGTAACGGTACACACACATAGACTGTTTACCCTAGCAAAATAACCCTAACGCTAGCGTAGTCCTCAAATATTGTAAAACGCACGTCCCTTTCTCATATTTTTACGTATTTTTCCCCTTTAAAACTTGCGTTATTATAAACGAGATGATACTAAATTCTGCCGTCATTTTGTATCCAATTAAATATTAGAGAAATAATAAGTAACCAATACAAAACGAAACAATAACAGAGATATCTTATTAAAATCATATTTTCACTACAAAATTTTTATTATCTACATAAAATTGAATGTAAAATAATAATATCCCGAATTAATTTCTCCGAAAGCCAGCCATTGTTTTCACAAGATGGCCGCCACGAAGCAGCTGATTACGCCTTCCTGCGTGTTTTTAAACAACAGCTGTGAACCTGCAGGATGTAGGTTACAGTCTACAGCTGATATGTGTTTTTGTTGTTTTTCTTCCCTTTTCTACCCTGTGGGGGAGAGAGAGACGGCGGATGCGTGGGATGGGCGTGGGTGAGACAAAAAATGAGGGATGGAATGTGAATCGGGACTGGTCTTGGTTGTTTCGTCTCGTTGGGAGCTTGGATTTTGTTTTTATTTTACTAATGTTACAGAGACGTGAGCTTAGAGGTTGTATTCGAAAGTTCTCGTCTAATTAAAATATTTTATTCACTGAATGCCGTACCTGTAATGCATAATTTCTGGGTCTGTTAAGGTTTACTATTAAAAAAAACCTAAATTAGACTGTTACCAGCAAAATGAGCAAAATTTACCTTAATTACATAGATTATTTCGACGAAATTTTGATCAAGATAAGCGTCGTTTACGCACGCACGACAGTTTAGGTAAAGACTAAGGATCTAGCTTAGCCTAACGAGTAACGATGTTTGGTTTCGTCGCTCTTTATAGCTTGGCAGCTTCGATTTAAAAGCCATAGCAGAGATAAAACTTTATCCTAGACTTGTAAGTAAAGTATAAATAAAACCAGTGACCAGTATATAGTCTAGGCTATACCGTCTTACATCAAGAAGATAACATGTCAAGAATAATGAATAACTTAATGACGTTTAGAAAAAACATGGCGACTATCATGTAACAAACTCCATGGATTATAAGTCCACAAAGATGGTAAGAAGACCACACAAGATGCATGAATATCAGCAAAACAATATTTATTTTCCGTTAATAAATTGTATCTTACAAGATTCCAAGTTGATAGCACAATTAGGCCGTATGCAAATAACTTCGTGACCAAAGCCGACCTTTTAATCGGAATACAGATAATATTATCATATTTATGATGTATTCTGTGTGGCTGTATATTATGCAGCCTTTGCTCTAATAAATCGATTATAATTTTCAAATAAAATAATGGTCGCATTGTCTCCACAATTTGGAACAATTTGAGATATTTTTCTTTTTTAAGGCTTTTTTATTAACAACAGCAGTGTTTTATTAAATCAGCTACACAAATTTCGAAAAGATTTAAGGAAATTTTGTGGAGTTTATCGAGTCTACTCGGTCTGTTATTCGTGTAATTTTACTATTTGATATTCATACATGCCAAACCTACAGTACCTATCTATCTATGCGGCGAATTGTGGGTTCGATCCCCGCGTAGAACAATCATTGTGTAATTCACGAATGCTTATCTGGGTGTCTTTGTGTATGTCACTTGAATGTTTGTCGCTGGGGAAGCAAGGACAAAATTCACTGCAGCGAGAGTCTTTAAAAAAAATGGAAACTCAGTCAAATTTAAACATTTCGTAATATACCCAATCAACCTAATAAAACTGACAAAGTGCAACAATATATTCCCACCCATAGATAGAAGAACACGACTATTTATACTTAAACTTTTTACTGCACCTTTTTAGTTGACTTATTAATGGATTATTTACGTATCTTTGCTTATCGCTTTGTCCGAGCAATTAGCAATAACTGTTACGGAAAAGGTCGTTATTTTTTAAGTTATAAGTTGCATCTGTGAGTTGTAACGGTCATCCGTAAAGCTAGATGAAAAATGCAGTAAGTAGGTTTTTTATTTATATGTTATACAGTCCAAGGACATAATAGGAACATTATGGAAATAAAAAACAATTACCGACCCTAATATTTATTTGGTAGTCTTTATAGAGCACTTTAGATATTCTTTGTGCGAAATAAATAAAATAAATAAAGCCATTGTAACTCGCAAGGATACGAAAACGTTGCCGCATGGATCAAAAACCCTTAGGCAATAGTGTATTTTTTCTTGTTTAGCCTTTTCTAGTATAAAAAATTAAAAACATAAAAACCATCTTTCGTTTTTTCTGTTTCCTAACAGAACAGAATATAGAATATTATATGTCTACGTGAGACTACCTATTTATTTACTTAGCCAAAATATTAAAAAACGTCATCTGTCACTTACTCGGTTATAATAACAGCTGATGTGTTAACCATCAATTCTTTGTTGTTTTGTAAACAATAACAAGTAGACACCATTCCTAAAATCCTTGTCACAATATTCAACAGTCCAAGAAAATAATAAACACAAATATAAGCGTCCTCGTGCGACGACAAATAATTAGCGACATCCGTTGAGCAAATTATAGTTTGCCGAGAGAGAGAGAGGGAGAGAGAGAGAAAGAAGCATCGTCTCTTTTCCACTACTGTAGTATTTTTTTATGAGATGGTGGAAGACTTGGGCATTCAGGCTCACTGCCATCCGGCCTGACGGAATATAATTAACATCACGAGGATTTTTGTGATAGCTTATGGCGGTTGGAAAAAGGATGCAACACATTTTTAGTATTTTTTAGTCTTAATTTTTCATTTTACATGGCGAATTAAGAAAGTTTTTTTTATTGGAAGGGCAGTATAATCTGCAGCGTATCCGGATTTCGTAGTTATTTAGTTTTAATGTTTATTGTCTGAATAGATTTTTCCCAAGCCTATATCATTATTTGGGACGTTTTTTAGTATTTCACCTCATTTATTGGCCAAATACAATTATTAATATTATTTTGTAAATGTATTTATAGTAAAGCCTGTTGTGTAAACCACTGACATCGTGCTTCAACTGCGGTTCGAACAGCCGGGTAAGGCTTTTAATAAAAGTCCTCAATATATCAAATATATAAGCGGCCATTAAAAGAATTCGATTAAAAACCATAAACTCATTTATTTAATATTGAATATTTATAAATTACTTTTATGTTAAAAACTCTTTATAAGTAACTATTTATCCTTGCCGTAGTATTGTATTATTCATTATTTTTTCCTTGTAACCTATATCACGACGTCCATGTTTAATTAATTAAGTACGTACGTTAGAGATTGTTGTGGTTTATTTTTAAATAGCACAGGTATATCTACCGACAAAGCTTGCCTTTAACTGTTTTTCTAGTTACGCTACTCTCTCTGATTACTCAATGGTTAGGGACTTGCTACGTTTTTTAAAGTTGAATAAATACACATACAATTTATTTTTCAAATTTTAAACGGTACGATTCCCTTTTTTAGTTTCTGAGCCCGCATCTGGTTATGTATGTTTGAAATAAGGATTTACATAATTATGACGTTATTTCGAGAGCATAATAGAAAATTCTATTGCCTAAGCACCTAATGAAAAAAAAAATACAAGCGTTTATCAAAGTTCTTTGCCCGCGTACAATTATACGTCACACCACAACTATAAAACGCATTGTTGCGATGAAGACGTGTGTTTTTAATGGTTAACTTGTAAATTACTACGAAAAATATACTACGCAATACCCAGGCACCAGCATTGATAGCAGTCACGTAGCACAATGACGCACTGCTTTAAACTTTGCAATATTGCAAAATTAACTCGTATTTGCTACTCCATCGCCCATCGCTGAACAATACGCAGCCCATTTCCCTTAACTTTCTCTTTATTACATTGCGGGAGAGTTTACCTAATACAACATCTATTTTCATACAACTACGTTATAAATAGACGAGAAAATATGTTTACCCTTTTACAAACGGACCAAAAAGTCCATACCAAAACGGTTTTCATTTTTACATACTTAGCAATATGTTACGTATTAACTAGGCTGTTATGAAATTCTATATTCATATATCTGTGTAATAAATTTTATTATTATTAGCTCAGATAACAGTGGAGTCAGTTATTGAAACGAAAACAAACAACTTCTTATCTACCAATGGGTTAAGCGAAAATAACACAAGTACACAGCCGCCATTTGTATTATACGGCGAAATGTGATATCTAGGTTAAATTACGGGAGTCTTTGTATAGGCGTCCTATTGAACGCGGTCGGGTTATACCCTCAACCTCCTTGTTTTCATCGTTATGTTTTTTTTTCAACGTTGCTAGCGTATTGGTACTAGGCAGCAAATAAGGCCGGCTATGCACGGTTTGCTTGACTGATTACGGTTATAAATTATTGCGACACGACTTTTTCTGAAAAAGGCCAGCTTTTCTATTTCTATCTCATTATGAAATAATGTTAAAATTAGACGAAGATGGTAGGTAGTTTGATATTTTTAGGTAAATATACTTCGTAATACATAAAAGGGTATCAATGCTCATGACGACAAAGAAAAATAAACTTCTGCGACTTTTTTTTAGTCGCAATGACTTGAATCGAATCATAATAACTAGAGTAACATAACAAAACAATAATAGTATCCAAAAAAAAAATCAATCGTGTTCTTAGACTACCAAATTCATATTTTGCACACTATAAATACCACTTGAGACAAAAAGTTTTAAAAAGCAAACGAAATACATTTTTTTATTCGACGGTTTTTAGAAATTACAATGAGATAAAAAATCAAAATATGTTAAAATACACTTGCCTTTGTTTTTTCATAGTGATTTAAATCACACGTTTTAAACTTAAAACAAACCCTTCTTAAAATAATATGTTTAAATGTTAGAAAGTTTTTTTTTAGTAATATAAGCGATTGCAAATAATGAGAGTAAATCCTTTGACAAAAAGTACTTTTAATCCGACCAATGGTTTCGGAGATAAGTATGCTCAAACAACAATTACCCTATAGCTTTATTATAGCAGTATTACTATGTATTATCTCGACATAAAAGTAAATGCGAACGTAATTCTTAATCAAACAATAGAAACATTCTCTTTACTATTATTTACCTTACCTATCATTTTATAATTTATTTATTAATAACTTTACTTACATTGTCAATTAAATTGTTATTGAAGAGATTTCGACTCTATGATAACTGACATAAAGTTGAATTTGCAATTTGATGTATTTGTTATTTGTGTAATTTGTTAGTTGTTAAGAATTCAGCTCTGTACAATAATAAATAGAGTTGATTTTTGTATATATCATAATAATATTGTTATCACAAACACCTTCTTCGTTTGTAAACGGTAAAGAAAGTCATTGTTGTTCAATAATTAATCAAACAAGAGTACTTAGAATTAAGATAAGAGATAAAGGATGAGAAATTTCCAATAATCATAAGTGTTCTTATCATATTTATATCAACCAGGGCTCCGATTCAGGTATGTACAGTGGACGATAAATTAGTGAAATTTGGCTTAAAATTACTATTTTCGTATTCTCTTAAGCATTTTCTTCATAATAATTGGAAATTTTGTATGGGACGGTATACTCAAGGACAATACAAGTAACTCCCAATTATTGTATTGGCAAAATGCTTAAGAGAATAGGAATAATTTCAAATTTAATCCAATTGGCATTCATTCATCGGCCATTGTAAAATAGCAGAATCGGGGCACAGGTATCTAATTACAATGGCCGATGAATTAATGAAATTTAGCTTAAAATAGTTAAAATTACAATTTTCGTATTCTCTTACAGATTTTTCCTATTTAGTGTGGGTTGGTACACTCAAGGACAATAAAATGTTTTTTTTTTATGTGGCATAATGCTCAAGAGAATAGAAATAGTTTCAAATTTAATCCAATTGTCATTAATTCAAAATAGCTCTTTTTAAAAAGGAGTGGCAGTTTCTCGTTTTTGATATCCTCAAATGTATTGAAATTGGACGGCTTGGTCACTAGACTTGTTGAAAGTAATTTCCATACATTGCACCCATTTGTTCAGCCTTTACACTGGCCAAAGTTATCTTCTCGTCACGAATTCTCGTGAAGTTATTATTAATCTCTATTGGAAGAGTATTTATTTTATCCTATTAAAAAGTGTACGTCACACACTTGAAGGGAAATAACAATGAGGTACTTAAATAACTAGAAGTTAAGTTGCGCGTTAATATCTACTAATTACTAAAGATTTAATACTTTAGGATTTCTAGGAAACAGGTATAAGATTAAGTGTAATTTGTTAATGTAATGGGTTTGAGTTAATCCTGCTATTATTATGACTTGACTTGAATGAATTGAAACTTTTGTGTATTGTTCCTGTTGTATGGGTTTGGATATATATTTTCACGTGTTAATATTCGCCTATTCAATGGCATGTGTTATTTTTTCGAAAATTTACTCAGTAATGTGAGGATTGGTCTCACAACATTTATCAACAACAAATTCTATACGAATGTATTCATAACATGCCTGTGAAGATTTTTTTTGATTTTCTTTATATTTACTTAGGATTTAAAAATGATCAAAATTTACTATATCAAAATAATTTATGTTTTTAAAAAGTTATATCAAGTACAAAAAAAAATATAAATAAAACCATACATACGGAAGCCAGAGTATTATTTTGTAAATTTCGTTTATTTATTTTACTATCAGAATAAGTAAAAGTTAAAGTAATTAACAGAAGACCTATTACTAATGAGTAATTAATAAATTTTGAAGTATTTTGTAACATTGCGATAATAAATATCAGTACCGTTAATGGGCCGCCTTATATCCCCACCGCGCAACCGAACTCGCGCAGCCGCCATTGCCGTATAAATACCGCGAGCGCCCCCGACGTCACGTAGTCGAAATCGAGAGGTGAAGGTGCGAATAATGGAGAGGTGGCGTCCATATTTTATTCCCATAATCGATCATCATAGGAGCTAGCAGCGCGACCGCCGACGTATTAAGTCGTGAAAGTGAAGCAGTGCAGTGTTTCGACGTGTCATCCGAGCTGATCGACAGCGGTTCGAGGCCGACCCCGGCGGATCGTGGCGATCGAGCGAAGCCACACACACACATACACACAATATCGCGTGCGAGCGGCGACCATCTTGTGAAACATCGAAGTTGCGCCCGGCTTAGAGGACGCGAGCGTCGTGACGGAGCACCCCCGACTGAAACAACGCAGTGCCCGTCTACATATTATACAAGTGTCCGTGTTTACTCGAAAAGTGAAGGAGCGAGAGCGACAAGAAGACCACCTAGACCAAGAAGAACAGGGGGCGCGTATCATGAACAGGCCCAGTCCCCCCACCGCCGCGGGCGTGCAGCTGCAGCAGGCACGCGGGCGGCGGCGCTCGGCGTTGCGGCGCGAGCGGCGCGACGAGCGCTGCGAGCGTTACGCGGCCAGCAAGTGGGGCGCAGCACCCGCCGCCGCCGCGCTGCCGCCGCCGCCCACGCACTGGCGGCGCGAGGGCCGCTGCAGGCCCGAGCCCGACCGCGCGCTGCCGCTCAAGCTGCTCCTCAACGTGACGGCGTAGAGCGCCGCTCGCCATACGGACTCTAAGCTAGTGATAAGTGGCGCGGGCGCGGTGCGGCGGCTCGTCCGTCGGGCCGCGTCCGCCGCTCTGTGCTAAGTTTTTTATTTCGAGGTGCGTGGCGCGGCCGCTAGTGGGCTAGGCCCGCTCGCGGCCGCGCTCCGCCGCCGACCAAATTCCGGCGTTAGGTATTATTTTGTGAAAATTTTAGTAGGTAAGTGCAGCCGCTGCCTCGCGGGCGCTGCCGTGGCCGCCCTGGCCCTAAATATGAGAAAAAACACAAAAAAATGAATAGGGCGTCCCCGGAGCGCCAGCCAGGCCGCGGTGCCGGCGCAGCAGCCGCGCCGCCCGGCGGGCGCCTCTTTATTTTCTCGGGCCCCCGCCGGCCCAGGCGCCGCGCGCTGATGCGCCGCTAGTCGTATCGTTTATTTATCTTGAGAGCGATGTGTATTTTATTTGAGTGCGCCGAGCCCGTCTCCGGCGGGAGAACCTGCCGTGCAAAGCTTTAAACGTTCGTGTGTGAGGCAGGGCCCGGCGCCCCCTAGTTGTAGATTTTAAAATTTAACAATACGGTAAATGTGAAAACCGACTGTTGAAGATTGGGAGTCTATTATATATGTTTGTACAGTATAGTATATTGATCTCAGCTGCGGGCACTTGCGGCCCCTTTCGTCTAGGAGCTTTCTGTGATGTACAAAAAAAAAACGAGTATATTTGGAATTTTACAAGTTTTTTATAATTAATTTGTAATGTAATACTTTAAGTGAATATTGAGCGTGGGCGGTGGCCGCTCTGCGCATGACTGCCCGCAGCATCCTGTCCCACCTAGTCCCATCCCCAGTTCCTGTCCTATCCCAGGGCTCTTCGGAGCCCGCCAAATGCTTCTCGGTTTCTGGTCAAGAGACGTCTCTAGCTCGTCACTCTTCATGAGTGGAGCGATCTTTCTTTTAGGTAACCTCGAAGAAACTGCAAGAATGACTGGCAATAGCAAAACAAACAAACTACATAACATAAACAAATTGCCATGGAAACCAAAACAACATCAAGTCTCAAGAATAGAAACATAGAAACTAAAGGGAAACTTAGAAAAGAAGACAATTTTTGGTAAGTGTCTCTAAATTTTTAACAAAACACTGCTTCATACATGCACACAAACAATTTACATAATTACCACAAGTTATGACCAACATACAAAAAACAAGTTTTCTCTTTCAGAACATGAAGACAACCAAACAATGGTTCAGTTTTAAATTTCTCTTGTGTAACTAGCGCTGCTATTATTAATTAAGCCTTAAATATAAATAACACAATTTTGAAAGCCCAGTTTTAAATGAAAACTATCTATCATGCAAGATTGGGCTAGAAACTGTGGTAGATACCTGTCAACTCAAGGAGTTAAACCAATTTATAAAGTTTAAAACATTGCTCTATACTCAAGATATAAATGGGACTATCTTAGGTTCATGGCTAGCTCTTTACAAAATTTTCCTTTGTCACAATTAAAAAGTTACAGAAACTGTGAATTACAACTTAAATGTGTTAGCAACGTTTAAGTGCTCGGCACTTATCCAAGAAGCATTTTTCACCTTTCTCGATCCTGTCAAGTCTTATTTAATAAATTAATGTGGTCACTTCTGTTTACCCTTCAGTTATACAATGTAAATCCTTCTAGGCCTACAAGCCTCTATCTGACCTATAATATAGTTTGTTGCCTCAGATCTTCATTTTGGGAGAACTTATTCTGTTCATATTTCTATTATATGTGGTATAGCTGTCATTTGGTCCCATATGAATTCATAGTTGTTTCATTCAGTCAAT
Organism: Trichoplusia ni; assembly: GCF_003590095.1. Classification (NCBI taxonomy): domain Eukaryota; kingdom Metazoa; phylum Arthropoda; class Insecta; order Lepidoptera; family Noctuidae; genus Trichoplusia; species Trichoplusia ni. The sequence continues at coordinate 102,447 of NW_020800039.1, forward strand.
AGTTTTTATGTAATGTTTGTTTTATTGCAAAAAAATATTAGATTTTTCTGATATAAAGCTAGAGTTTGTTTGAACATGCCAATCTCGAGAACTACTAGTTCGATTTGAATAAATATTTCACTGTTAGATACCCCATTTATTGACGAAGGCTGTGTGATATATCATTATGCTATAATCAATAGGTGCAGAGCAGTAATGAAATATTACAAAAACAGGGAGAATATGGAACTCTGAAACTTACTAATCCGATTTTTTAAACCCCTAACTTATGTCTTCTACACCCGGACGAAGTCATGCGCAACAGCTAGTATAGATATTTCTAAATGCTTATAAAGATTCCACTATACTGCATGTACTATAAATACTTCTATAACTCAATGATCTCCAGTCAATCGCATTTTCAAGAGACACAATTCAAAATTGATAAGATAAAAAATTACTACAGTCATTGTTTTTCAACGTATTTTATCAGCTTGCATCACTGAGATATAAGTTGGGAAAATAAATTATAAAGGAAAATTTTCGAATATGATTCTACTAATATTATAAACGCGAATGTTCGTATATATAGATGTTTGTTCCTCTTTCACGTAAAAACCACTGAACGGATTTTGACGAAACTTGGTACACAGTTGATAACCAGGATTAACGTAAAGGATAGTATTGTTATCCCGATTTTATGATCCCGTGGGACCATTTTCAGTTTGTCGGGCAACGGCTAGTTCTATGATAAGTTTATTGCGAAACATTTTAAAAATTGTGCCCTTATCCGAATTTGTACATCGGTCGTTACTCGTTAGATATCTAATAGTAGTTTTGACCACGGTACCGGAGTTAACAACATCCATAACTTATTTAGAAGCTGCGAGAAATTCCCGTAATTTGCAATACATTGCGGAACCATCAGCCCCGATTCTGCTATTTACAATGGCCGAATGAATGGCATTGGATTAAATTTGAAATTATTCCTATTCTCTTAAGCATTTTGCCGACACAATAATTGGAAATTCATTGCATTGACCTTGAGTGTGCCATCCCGTACTAAATTTCCAATTATTACGAAGAATGACTTTTTAAGCCAATTTTCATTCATTCGTCAGACTTTGTATATAGCAGATTTGGGGCCCTGGTTTTAAAAGTAATTTATCTACGCCAGCAATGTACAGCACTTTTCTAAACTTATCGGAGTCTGCTTGTCACAGATGTGTTCTCAAGTATTTTCAGTTGGTCGTTACGTAACAACACAGCCTGCAAGTTGTGTAATAGTATTTACAAACATTCATAGCGCGGCACTGTGGCTCCATCTATATTTGTAAACAATACGTTTTGAAACAGCGGCCATATTGGGTTTCGTGACGCTTTGACAATAAAATTAGATGATTAGCTTATGAATTTTTAGGGTATACTAATGGAATAAATTCAAAATAATTGTCCTGAGGCCCCGGTGTCTGTTTGTCAAACCCAGGCTGGATCTCATGAACATTAAGAGTTGAAATTTAATAAAAATAAATGATCAAAAACATTTGATGAAAAATGAATGATCTTGGCGGGGGTTTCACAAACATTCAAGTCACATGCACAAGACAACCAGACTCGGGACAAGCATTCGTGGATCACACAAATTCTTGTCCTACGCGGGGATCGAAGTCTAGCGCTATAGTCCATACACCATTTCTATTGAACTACCATGTCAATGGTCGTAGGTTCGAATCCCGGCACGCAACAGTGCATTTTCGAATTCATGTGCATATTACAAAGTAATAATCACTTTTTTTAAAACGGTGAAGTAAAATCATCATGAGGAAAACACACTTGATTGTATTGAAATTTCAAGACATTGAAATGAAACTACTTCAATGGCTTAAATATTGTATAAATGAAATAATATGTGCGTAGTGGGTATTGGGTATTTTGATTTTAAATAGGGGTAAACGGGTCAAGGCGTACATTTTATCCCGGCATTCCCACGGGAACAGGAACCACCGCGTGCTGTAAACTGAAGTCCACACGGACGGAGTCGCGGGCAACAGCTAGTAGATTAGAAAGAAAAAAAATATATATTGTATGGTTGATGTATAACCTGGTGTCAGAGTTTAAACCGCCCTTGAAACATTCTCAGGTGTGTTTTCCTCACATTCTCGTGAACCTAAGGAACCATAATATTTATGCCAAATTTCAAAGCCAATTCCAATTCCAGAAAGAAGTTTCATAAATGCTTTGAACCCCCATAATCCCTTCTTACAACCCTTTATTCAGTTAAAAAGTAGCCTATGTCCTTTCTCAAGCTTCTAGACCACAGGTTTACCAAATTTCATTACAATCGGTTCGACAGACAGAGATACTTTCGCATTTTAAAATGATCAAATAATTAAAATGCAATATATGTTCAGATGACATTTTAACAATAAAATAACAACATGAGAATTGGGACGCGACTTGTGTCATAAATATTGTGACAGAGACTGTCATTGTTTTATTGCAATATTTGGCATTGAATTAATATTGAAATAACGTGTGGCTTAACTTATTTTTATACGACTGAGATGAAATTCGTAGGATTTGGAATTATTTTCAGTAATTGACAGTTATACTGTTGATCATGGACCAAAAAAAACGCAAAATTAAATATAACATTCATTTTTTGGATTCCGCTCCTCGTAGGGTAAAACGGGACCCAAAAGATCGCTGACTATCCGTTCGTCTGTCACCTCAGTGCCGGCGTAAGGGCCACTGACACCCCGGACGAAAATATTGTGGCGCCCACTTGAGGGAAGCAATATCAAGTGTTAGTTTTTTGCTGATCCCAAGTAAAATTTTATAAAGAATTTCATGTTTCCTTTAGCGTTACGTTTGGCGGTGGAGTATTCCACCTCTACACACAGTTCTGAGGGTTTGCGCCAGGAGAGGCAAGAGACTCCGACTTCAGACCTTGGCGCCCCCCAGAATTTGTCGCCCTGGGCCATCGCACCATCACGCCACCCCCCCCCCCTAACGCCGGCACTTTGTCACCTGAATAATAGTCCCTCTTTTGATAGGTGAACATCTTATTCCCACGTTTTTATAAACTCACTTTCTTGTTTATTTGTTTGTTTGCTTGTTTGTCGTTTCGGTTGGATTTTTGCAACTTCATTTTGAGGCACTCTCCGATAAGCTAGTAGGCTGAAATTTTCAGAGATGGCTATGCAATTTACAACAATTAAAACGGCTGGACCGATTTTGATAAAATTTGTATGGACATTTTAAAAACGTGATCTTTTAGATTTTTTAAATGTATTAATTTATTGATCTAGTCAGTTTCTGACTAAATGTTTTAGAGTAACAAATGAACAGTTATTTTTTAACTTGTTTTTAACAAAAAACATGGCGATTGTGAGTCACGCCGTGACTAGCGAATTTAAACAAAATGATTAATATTAGATCCGGTTACTGCTTTAAAAAAAATCAGTTCTTAATTATAGGAGGCTTAGAATGTTGCAACAACTTTAAAATTGACACACTCCTCTGCAGGCTTCTCATACAGAGAACGAGCATTGATCACCACGCTTGTGAGCTGCCCCACGGTGGGGCGCCATTACCGAAGCTGTTAATAACACCAGCCTGTAACTGTCCCTCTGCAGGCCTCTCATACAGAGAACGAGCATTGATCACCACGCTTGTTTGCATAATCAATAATTAACACATTTTACAACACAACATACCTAAAATAATAATATTAGTTTCATGTATAGTATCCAGAGGCCATTTTGACATAACAACTTGTTTTTTTTTTCTTTAAATTGGGTCAAAGTTGTTTCGTTATCAGAATTATTATCACTTGTTGAAAATATTTGTGCAGCAGTTATAACATTTATTTAACATATAAATAACTGTGTTAAAGTTTTTACTGACCTAAAAATAGAATGTGTTAATGGATCGTAAGTTAACAGTTAAAATTCGAATTTTACTGACATTTGTATTCTTAAAGGGCACGTTACTAAGTCACGTTCGTTAACTATTATTTTTCTTAAAAATAAATTATTACCGCACTAAGGAATTAAATCCCCTGGTTAGCGGGAGGTTTCCCCAAACGTTCAAATCACATGCACAACACAAGACATCCAAACTTAGGATAAGCATTCGTGAAAGTATAGGAAATACGAATAGTGTCATTCATTGATTTCATTCATCTCATTGAAATTTGTCATTCATCCATTGAAATTGGGGCCCTGGAATAGAAGAAAATACAAAAATGTTGCAGAAATATCGGACAAAAATCTTTCAAAATCACAAACAATTGCAAATTAAAATAAAATCTACGTGTACAAATTGTTTGATCGCCTCTAAAGCTTTTTAGAAGGAGCTTTTGTAGATTTAAATTTTCGTTAAGGTTATATTTTGTAACCGCGTGGTTTGACGCGCGGTGTCACTTAGTGTGTGCAGCAAATAAGGTTAGTGACTGCTCACTATTGTTTATCAGTAACTGTTTCAATTGATAAATAAATGACACACATTTTATTATTATTGTATCAATGAGGAAATAACTATATTTATTTTACGTAGCTGTACATAACGGTACAAGTTTTTATCAATAAAATTAAATATGTTGAAGTTTTTAGGTTATGTCATTTATGATTTTTGAAACGATTTGTAGTTAAAATCGGATTGAAATCAGGTTTTTCTGTTAGTTTAAACTAATATCTAAAACGGCTCGGTCGTTTTAGTTTAAACTGTATAGAATATGGGACTGTTGAAGAAGAAAATGGAAGCGTGAAACATTTTGCATTTTTTTTTATAAATTACAACTTGCAACGAAGCCTCGCGTTTTATTTGCGATTTCATTTTTTTTTCAAACAACGCCACCTAGTCTCAAACCAAGCAGAGCTTGTAATATGAGTACTAGACAACTGATAAACATACCTTCTTATGTATTTCTAAATACATACATAATATAGGTAAATTATATCCAGACGCGGAAGAAATGATCGTGCACATCACACAAACCTTTGTCCAGGGTGAGAATCGAACCTGCGACTTAAGGTATAGCAGTCAGGCACGTTAACAACTAGACAACAGGCCAGTCAAGACAATGAAACATCACATTATTATTATACGTAATTGCATTATACGTCTTTATTTTTATTACAACAAATAATGCCTTTGTCTGACACTAGAACAAAGATGGCGGCCAAACGTCACAACAACGAGTTTTACGAGCTCTTTTTTTAACATCGCAAATATTAGTTTTACAACCGAACAAAACTGGTTCTGTTTGTAATAAAAACCTTGACTTGGATCTAATCTGAATTTTAATTGAGTTTTGGACAGGTACAGAATATGTAATGCGTATTGTTTTCGCATTTTGTGTAACAAGGTCTCGAGTACTTTATTTGGTTTCTCCATTTTTTTAATACTTGTGTCGCGGGGTGTTTTGCAAACATCTCTTAGAAACTAGAAGTGAGGACAGGTTTTAAAAAATAAGGCACGGTTACTTCACAAACAATTTAACCAAATCATTACAATGACAACTTAAAATTTATACATCGAACTCTAATTACTGCAAAAGGATATGAATGGCAATTATCGAAATAACAATATGGCTGCTATGCTGCATGAATACTACGAAGGTGACGGAGATGTTCCAGAAAGTTACCTACATGTGGCGACCTCCGTGGTCGAGTGGCGTACGCACCGGTTTCAAGGTGTCGCTAGCTCTGAGGTCCCGGGTTCGATCCCCGGTCGGGTCAAAGTAAAAATTCACATTTCTACATTGTCTCGGGTCTGGGTGTTTGTGGTACCTTCGTTGTATCTAAATTCCATAACACAAGTGCTTTAGCAACTTACTTTGGGTTCAGAACAATGTATGTGATGTTGTCCGCATTTATATATTTTATATATATTTATATATTATGCAAAAAGAGACCCAAATTCTGTACAAGCACGGATAGCCGAGTGGACTCAAGTGACGTTTTTATAAGACTACATAACTTTGATATAATGCAGCTGGTTAAAAAAGTTTTGTCAAACATTAACGTGTTCTAAAAATCTACACACGTTTTATGAACTTTTATGTTGTGCAAACACGAAAAGTTTGAATCAAACACCTAAACCGTTTTGGAAACTAAACCGTGTATCACGATTAGTTTAACAAACATTTAAAACTTTAGCACACAGCTTGTCTTAGAAACAAGTATTTGTAGACCATACCAATTTAAGGTCTTTGTGCATTTAATTTTGTGTCGGGGATCGAACTCGCAGCACGTCGCCTACAGTGGTCATTTGCGTTACTTACACCACTCGGGTACTTACATAGCGATTCCGAAAATATGAGTATATTGAACGAAACTCACGATTATTTCGGTAAATCCTTGATTTTATATTTTAAAAACAATTGTAAACTACAGTGCCGCCGCATCTGGCAAATTGAAGAGACAACTTGGCAATAAAAAGTCTCAAATTCAAATTCTCGATCAAAACTTTAATGAAATATCTTTCTTAATTGATAAAATCAATGATGAAAATTTAAATTTATGCTAGACTTATGTTATTCTTTTTAGAAAACCCAATTTGACATTTAAATTTGAATGCTATGCTTTATAAAGCGAATTAAAGAGCCTATCAGCAAACAGCAACTTCTTAATTTTATTGTTTAGTTTTATTGATTTAGGGCCGATTTTTCAGTCGCCAGATAACTTTTATTCGACGAATATGTTTGACGTTTTGACAGCTTTTTATAGAAAATATGGCAAACGGCCATATTTATTACTCAGATAAAAGTTATCTGACGATTGAAAAATCGGGCCTTAACCAACGTTTATTTCTAACCGTACCGCGTTGACATAACTTGAACTCCGTCACCCCTTATAAATGAACCTGTTACTGTGCAATATGCATCTGTACGCGGTTATTGAACTCTCAGCGCGGCTGTCAACTGCGTCCAATCCGATTCGGGTAGAAATACATCTACACCTAGTTACACAAGCACAGAGGCACAGAGTATATTTTTGTAATGACTTTCGTGAGACAGTTTTTTTAAAATAATATACGAAAAGGAAGGTCAGTGGGTCATCTTAGGGGCGGAGTGTAGGAGTTGGAGTATATGCTTAGGGGCACTATGAGCGGCAAAGAAAACAAAAAGATTATTTTTTTTGCATTTTCATTTTCGCCATGGCCTTAGGAACCAATTAACCTCTGAGAACCATGTGTCTACGATGCACCGTTTTCGAGATATGGGCCTTCGAATTTTTTAATGTTTTCATAAAATGTTTCTCGAACTGGGGGGTGTCAGCTTGGGGCGGGGATCTTTTCATCGGCGGGGACAAGAGGGCCCACATCTGAAATTGTTTAATTTACCTGGTCCTGGGATACCAAGGCTAGGATCCACAGGAATATTTATTGTCCCCGCCGTAAATTGACGGCTATGATTGACACTTGAATGTCCACGCATACCCAACCTCAAATTAACCCCCATGTATGCCCGGTGCTGATCGGACATTATATAACTGTCCTGTCTGACATTTGCAGCAATGATTGGGTCTAAAGTTGCCCTATTTTTATTGGGGATCAGTTCTACGTGTATCCTTTTTGTGAATCGGCTAATGCAGCCAAAGGACCATGTTTGACGTTGCAATAGCCGACCCCTGTGGTATTTATTTGTGTAGAGGTTTGTGAGAGGGTTTCGTCAACCTCCACAATATCGTTATCCCCACCGATCATTTCGCGGTCATAGGCTTCGGCCACTGCGCACACTTCCCGCAAGTAATGATACACTTAGATTGCCGTCTTTCGGGTTACCCCTACGTCCCTGGCTGCCTGCGACACCTTATCTTTTCGAAAAAAATGTAATAATAATCTATTCAAAATAGTTATATTGCTGCGTTCAAAGAAAGTCCCCTTTAAGGGAGACCTAATGATATTGCAGCCTGTTCTCCTGCACCGCCACCTGAATCCCAACTTATAATTGTTATTCCGTTCGGCATTGATGGATTCGATGGCGTGCAATTGGAAGTCTATGTCCAGCAGTGGACGAATCTGGGCTGAATTAATTGATTGAATGGTCAACCCATAACCCACAGAGTGCGAGGTGTCGCGGTTTTCATCCAGGCGTAGGATTTGTATATCCCAACCCAAGTTTCACAACAACACCCTGTCTTACAAATAATTAGTTAAAAATGAAGGTAGAACGAGCAACATCTCCTGTCAAGACAAACGCCATCTAAGTCTACCCGTGACCATGATACCTGCAAAGGTGTTGAAACGTCGGAAACTAAAATGTAAAATTAATCTGTGATAAAATCCGTAAAAGAAGGATCATTTCAATAGCTACCTCTTTTAGGTGAGCTATATCACTTGACTATCCGAGCAGACCATGATGGGCCACTACCAGTCTGGTGACTTATTATCTCCTCCACGGACGCCGAGTGGTTGAGGTCTCCAAACCCACTGTGCGCGACATGTCGCGGGTTCGAAATGTGTAGGACAAGCGTTTCGATGATCCAACGCTGCGACACAAGGATTAAGTTTCTTAATGCGGGGGATATTTATTAAAAAGATGAAAAAAGATTTTTAGTTGTCGAAGAAAGTCGCAGCGTTAAGCCGTGTATATCTGTTTGGTAGGCCGCCAAATTCTGTTTCCAGGTTTCCCGCCACTTCAGCTGTCAACGTCAACTGTCACTTGCACTATACTATAATGCAACAATGTCTTGTCAAGGAATAGAGATCAGCAAAAAGTTTATGACGAAATAAATAAAATTATTGAAATAGTCGTTGCCTTCACAATAAATGAATTTAAATTGTTCTGTCTCTGGTTTTATTTATGTTATTACAACTACCCCTATTTTAATAAACCTGTTTTGGAGTTTTTTAAATCATTTTCTATGGAGACCCTTGGGAATGAAAGCGAGCACCCTATTTTTTGTTGCAAATGAATTTACATATAAAATAAGAATTAAAAGAGCTGTAGGTAAGCGTAAGTATTGTCTGTAATCTCAATTTATGTAAAGTATCACTTTTAGTTAAGGGTAAGTACATTTTAAAAACGAATCGTATATTTTATATTAAAAAAAAATATTTATGTCAGATTATTCAGAAAAAAGAGGAACTTAAGTATACAAAACAAAAAAAATGCATTAAACTTTTAATTGCTACTATTTACAGTACATTCGTAAAAAAAGTAAGAATACGTAGGTATTCTCAATTCACATTTTAAGCAAAACATTTCACTTACGCAATCATTTTACGCGTAACGTCACCAAAGAAGTATAGACACAAAAGAAAGCAACTGTAATTTTGACAGCTGTCAAAATCAACTCAAACTGACATTGTCCATATTCGTCACGTTATTGTCACTTGGTTTCGCGGCGACTGTTATTGTGTAATTATGTCCCAAATTACTTAGAGTAGTCAAGTCACTGACAGGAATAACATTTGCGACATTATCTGTACCGCTAGACTCTACATTCAAAGTTCTAGTCTCAGAAACAGTATTTGCTTTTAAATCGTATTAATAATCTCTATTTGTACTTTCGAAAACGCGTCTGGCGTTAATTTTTTTAGTAAAACACTAATATATTGTAAAAAGGCGCCTAATTCGTCGGTTTCTTCTTTTTTTTTCTTGATCGGGACGTCGTCGTCGCTGTCAAATCTTTGACGTTTCTTGGGCGATTTTGGCGCGATTTGTGTACAGTTCTGACAGGTGTCTTTTTTCTGCTCGTTTCGACTTGCGGATCTTGTTCGAGATATACTATTTCTGTGTATGTTTCGTTATCGTCAGCGTTCGATGCTTCTGCGTCTGAATTCTGTTCATTGTCCTGAAAATAAAGGAGAGAGTAAGTTGAGGGGTAGATTATGAATGTTTAAAGAAAAATCCTCAATAAAGGAATTTAGCGCCGATTTTGTCGTTTATTTATTGTTTTCTTGTTGTTAGTGTAACTGGCAAGTAAGAAATAAAAAATATTCCTATAAAAACATTTTCTTTTGAACAGCAACCTAACATTATGTTGCTTTATCCATGGAAGAATTCATTAAAATTCGCAACTTCCGTAAACTTCATTGGGCAGTACTAATTTGTAAATCTCTGAACCATCCAGGGCGCCACCCAAATGCATACAAAAAAACAACATTTAAATCGGTTCGGCCGTTTCGGAGGAGTTCAGAGAATCTCTCGCTATACACGAAAGTAATATTACAACAGGATATTTTACGTGCTTTTTTGTACATTAGATTTCAACTGACAACCGAAATAATAACACTGTTTATGTAAAGGAAAATCAAATTTTCAACGTAAACCTCATACCTGCATAATCTGCAGCAGCAGCTTCGGATGCTGTTCCTGCAGATGCGCCTTCAGGTCCTCATAGTCGTTACTGATGTCAGTCCTGCAGACCACGCAGCACGCCTGCCTGTCAGACTCCTGCTCGAAGTAGCTCCATACGTCTGATAGTTTTAATGACTCGGCGGGGTCTTCGTCTGTGGACAAAGAGGGAATAGACTGAAAAATCTAATGAGAGAAAGGTTTTTTACTTTTTTCAGACACTTTTTTTTATTTAAGTGATTTGATGAGGGGCTGCAGTGTCAAATCTGTATGGAGCCCTCTATTAAGAGCTGTCGGGGCGAAAGAGTTGAACCGGGAAATTCTTTCGGGGTATTTCAGTTGATATTTGCATATCGCATCATCAGATAGGAATGGAGTTATAATGATAAATGAGCATTTCCGTCGTTATCTACAATCGTTAACTTCAATAAAATCGCGCCTCCGGATTGACTCCGGTTGGGTCCGAAACTAGTCGGGCAACCCCGATACACACGCGCGAGTAAACCGTTGCATCATTCAATAACGTCAATTACGCCCAAATGTATGAGAATGATATTTCGTTTCGACAAGTCTTTGTCAAGTGACTTTGAACTTCATACATTTGAGTGTTTTGTATGGACCGATTGTAGATATATCACTTGGCTAGAGCTTCTAGAAAGGCAGGTAAATAGGGTATTCATAAGTCAAGTTAATAAAAACACATTTTCACTTAAAAAAATATTTTACTAACCGACTAAAAAGCAGTCATATTGAAATCAGTCTGGTTTTCATCTTAATTTTACGTTAACAAAATCGGTTCATCCTTTCAGAAGTTCGGAAGTCCATGAGCAGTTATATAATACAGTACCTAAGTACAAGAACCATTTGTATCATTGGTACTTACTCCATTGATATCAGTATCCGTAGTAACAGTTACTTCAGTACTCACTAGATTCTTATACACCTCACTACTTGTGGAACATTCAGAATTCGACTGCAAAGCTACCTTAGTGGTAATAATTTGTTTAATTATATCCCCTTGCAGTTGTTCCGAAACATGTTTTGGCAAATCACTTAATAACGAAACGACATATTTTCCAAAATAATTAAGACTTTCCGATTTACTCGGTTTTCTATCCCTAGTATCGTCATCGGAACTGTTATTCGACCTGTTACTAAATATCCTAGTATTTCGTAGCCTAGTATTTGGTACTTGTAACTGTTCTCTTTTATTGATTTTTCTTTTGACAGGTGTCATTTTTAGGTTATGATTTTGTAGGTTAGTTTTTAGTTTTTTTGGTGATATTCCGTTTTGTAAGTCATCGAGGTCTTCCAAATATATAGCATCCATTTCCATTGGGTCTTTCTGTAAACAAATGTCATATTAAGAGATATTAAAGTTGAAAAAAAAACCGCAAAATTTACAATTGGCAGATGTAAAAGAAACAAGAGTAGGGATCAGACAAATGCGACAGGTGAGATATAGAATTGTGTAAATAGAGGCTTATGCCCAACAGTGGGATCAACATGGTTACTAATAATGATGATAGTTACTACACAGTTACCACTTTGCCCTGTCGTCTATATTATATGTTTAAGACTAGCCAGTAGACAGTTTGAAAGTCAGATTCCTTACCTCATCCTCTGTTTCTGCATGTTTGGCATCATCCACCTCATAAACCTGTCCATCTGATGATATCATCACAGTTTTTGTATTTACTTCATCGGTACCCTAAAAGCAAAATAAGATATTGAAAAAGTACTTTGAAAAGGGAGCTATTAGTTTTAAAACTAGGCTAACTATTTACAGTCCTTCTCTAAGTGTGTATGTTAATTAACCTTCATGTTACGAAATAAAAAGAAATGATTTATTCTGCAAAAGGATATACCATCACTTTTACATGTATTTTTTGGGAACGCTGTAGTCGACATTTCCTATCTGACTTTCCTGAGAAGAATTGTCAAAAGAAACTCAGTTAATCCAAAGGTATCAGATACCTCCATACCAAATTACATCAATATTAGTCCAACCGTTTAGGCGTGAGAAGCTAAGAAACATACACGCATGCAAACACTCAAATACCTTCGCATTTATAATAAAAGTATGCTAATATCCTCACATCATTAATTTTATAAGCTGGATGACTTCTCCTGACATGTTTGAGCAGGTTGCTGACTGAGGAGTTGAATGAGAACTGCTTCTGGCAGATCAGGCACTTCGCCAGCTTCGCCTGCTTGTCTACACACTCGAAGAACTGCCACGCGACTGATACCCGCCTATTTTGGGACCTGGAAAGTAAACTGTGGACGAAATGTTGTGCTGGTCGGTCTGCTGACCTTGGTCTTAGGAGATGATTGGTTAATTTTATACTGGCTTAGGTGCAGCGACTTTAAATATTTAATATTTTGTTTGTTTAGCACCTATACACTTATGTTACTATTGATATTGTAAACGAGAAAACAGAGTGCTTCTGAGGAGTTTGCTGCCTTGTAGAAGCACTTAGGAAGCGGTGAAGGGTGGGCGAAACTGGGTGCAACCTTCAAAAATGCTACTTAGTAGCTTAAATATGTATTGATTTACGAATAAATAAGTAAGTGAGTTAAGTAAACGTAAGATTTATGTTATATAGAGAAAATAGAAATACATGGTCTGTGAAAAACTTAACAGTCTAGCTCGCTTCATGGGATGCAGATTGTGTTTTTTTGGGGCAAGGCAGTGTTTCGGATAAGATAAAGCCTGGTGAGAGGCAGACAGACAGCAAAGCCTTTGTAATAGGAATTTACGAATTGCGGTTTTCACTCTTAGAGTCAAAAAATTTAAAAACCTACCTCTTATCACCAATATCTTCGACATCGCTATCACTGATAGCCACGTTGTGGTCCCTGATGTGCCGGGTGAGGTCCGACACCGACTCGAAAGGGACCTCCCGGTCGCATACCTTACAGTTCGCGACGAAGGTATCAGGGTCCGGGACCTCGAAGTACTTCCATGTTGGACTCAGTTTCTGTGGTGACATTTCTCTGGAAATTGTTGTGCTGTTAGAATCTTGATCTTTGTTATTACTCTAAAAACTGTTAAAGAGGAAAAGTTTCGAATGGTCATCCCTACTAATATTATAAATGCGAAAGTAACTCTGTCTTTCTGTCTGTCTGTCAGTCTTACGCTTTCACGTCAAAACCACTGAACTGATTTTAATGAAATTTGGTACAGAGATAGAGTTGACCTTGAGAAAGAACATAGGATAGTTTTTATCCCGGACTTTTGAAGAGTTCTCTTAGAAACGCGATGTAACCGACATCGACGCGGGCGAAGCCGCGAGCGAAAAGCTAGTATAATATAATCAGTCTGTTTCCAGGCTCTATCCAATAATCGGAGAGTTTCAATACGCGGCAACAGGAATCACAGAATAATATGTGCAAATTTCAATTGTCACAGTTCGTGAGATGCCTGACAAACAGACAGACAGCAGAATCCTAGTAACTACTTACTTCCATACCCTTAGGGCATGACACCGCTAAAGTGTCTTTTTCGCGCATTGTGGATCCTTACTGCAGGAGTTGCAATAACGGTGATATGTGGTCCCAAAAAAGGATTATTGCGGGATGCCTTAAAGTGGGAGCCGTGTTTCTTACAAGATAAAATACCTAAGTATTATAACAACTCACTCTAAGTCAGTGTCGCTGTTGTCATCGACTCCGTCCTTGACATGTCTCTCTCTCCAGTGCTTCCTCAGGTTGCTGGTGGAGAACCTGTAGCTGTACTCCTTGTGGCACGCGTTACACGTCGCCATCGTACTGTCCTTCTTCGTGAAACAACTCCATATTAAATTAGTTTTCCCTGATTCGCTGAAAACAATACCATCATCATTAAATGATGTAACGGTTTACTCACGCGTATTTATCGGGGTAGCCCGACTAGTTTCGACTCGCGATCCCGCCGCGTCTGCTCATGATTAAGGACTCCGGTTGGGTCCCGAAACTAGTCGGGCTACCCCGATAAATACGCGTGAGTAAGCCGTTACATCATTTAATAATGAATCAGTCTCACGATAGTTATTATAAAAATACCATCATCATTATTCTTTACCCATTTTTTTTACTTGATGCCAGTCCAGAATATCTTTTTCCAAAAGGAAAAAGATTTTTGTTTTAAAGAAAATCTAAATCGTCAGATGGATTTCCAAAAAATCTCGGCAAAAACAAAAAAATTGATTCATACGGTAAGTTTAAATCTTGTGTGACGTCACTTATCAATATAATTTCGACTGACAAGTGACGTAATTGGTCTTCACTCACATACGTTTCAACATCTGAGTAGCCTGTTCGCGTAGTGGTTAGTAGCCTTGGTTGCTAAACCGGACGTCGTGGGTCCGAATCCCACCCAGGACAAATGTTTATGTGATGAGCATGATCATTTGTTCCGTGTATGTAAGGGTAATTTAACTATATATATGTATGTATTTAAAAATACATAACTATGTTTATCAGTTGTCCAGTACTCATAATACAAGCTTTGCCTAGTTTGAGACTAGATGGCGTTGTGTGTTTGTGGAATATTAATTATATAATTAGAAATTCATCCAGACGGAAAACGCTCAAGAAAATCTACTATTTTTCTGACATAGTTTGGATAAAAGATGTACGTTATTCACTTACATTTCCGAGTCACTGTTTTCATCCTTTTCCATTGCACCCTCAGAATGTCTGTGTATGAGGTGCTTTCTCAGATTCGTTATAGTGCCCTTATAACTGAAGTCTTTCTGACAAATATTGCAAGTAGCCAAGTGGTTGTCCTTCTTGGTAAAGAAATTCCATAGAGCTGATTTTCTTCTTTTATCAATGGTAGCACTGGAAATATTTCGTTTATTTAGTTTCGAGCAGAGAGTATTCATGATATTTTTTTAGGTGAACGGCTGAACTGGTATATGCTGGCCGGTTTTGGAGGAAACTTTTGACAGGTTGTAAAATTTACTAGAAAGGTATGAAATAAAGTTTAATAATTCGATTTTAAATTAAATGCTAGCTTTGAATCGATATACTTAAAACAGTCCTGTCAAAAAGTTCTTCATATGACGGAAACTATGGCTTAGTTTTAAAAGCAACGTGACAGCGGATGTTTTGCGATAGTTTTAATGATATGTCAGGATTTAATTTTGTTTTTGTGGATATTATTATGTCATTTCGGTATCATTATAGAAAATTATTTTGTTCATTCTTGCGTGTTATATAGGTAAGTATTATTCGCTGAAATATTATTTTTATGAAAATTTTACCTAAAAAATTAAGTATATTTTATAACCAACTGCATCAAGCCCTATCATCAGCACCTAGCCGAACCGCGCCTTATTGCTTAAATTATTTTTTTCAGATACATAGATATGTATAAAGAGAGTAACAAATAACGTGGCTTTCTATTGAAACAAAATTTCGATAATTAGTTAAATAAGATTCTGAAATTAACTGTTACAACATCACACATTTTTATTCTTTATAAACTAATATAGAATTAAAGACATGGCCATAGCTGGGCAAAAGCTCCTCCAAACCAGTAAAAATTTTACTCAAGAACTATTTAATTCCAGTCTCAATTACAATATGTAAACCTACGCGGCAAAAAAATCTCTAAAACATTTATAAATAAGAGTGTAAGGTGTGTTAAATCAATTAAAAGTACAATTGCATTGAATATATTACGTAAACGATGTAATACAAATTACAATTTAATAACGTTTATACTTTTTCATTCATAAAATATAAACGTAAAAGATCCATGGTTACTACGAATAGAGTCTTACTCGGTAAGCCGATAAGTATTTTACATAATACCACTGCGTATGTATATTCCGTAAGAGTATCTATGATCTATTACAAAACCAGACGAAATATCAATACAAATGTATGTAATACAGAAATATTGTTGTAGTTTTCTTAGTTTAATCGATTTATTCAATATAAGATTATAGCATTTTCATCCTAATTTGACATGTATTCATGCAATATTGTGAATAAAATAACCTTAAAACAGTTAGCGTACGTATATTGTTGTTAAACAATGTATCTACCACATTACGCAAGTTAAATAACAACCACAAAGTATAAAACATCAAAAATAATAAGTATTCGTATCGGATAAATATAGTAGTAGTATAAATAACAGTTACAGAATTTAATAACAATGAAAATACTCACCACTCCATACCGTGACGCTGTCACACTGCAGTGTTGCCAAAGCGTGAAACACAATGACTACCACTGGTTTTGGTAGTTTTATTTTACATGTTATTTTTAATATTAAATATTTTTAATATTAAATAATTTGTTTAACCCTAGAAAGATAGTCTGCGTAAAATTGACGCATGCATTCTTGAAATATTGCTCTCTCTTTCTAAATAGCGCGAATCCGTCGCTGTGCGTTTAGGACATCTCAGTCGCCGCTTGGAGCTCCCGTGAGGCGTGCTTGTCAATGCGGTAAGTGTCACTGATTTTGAACTATAACGACCGCGTGAGTCAAAATGACGCATGATTATCTTTTACGTGACTTTTAAGATTTAACTCATACGATAATTATATTGTTATTTCATGTTCTACTTACGTGATAACTTATTATATATATATTTTCTTGTTATAGATATCGTGACTAATATATAATAAAATGGGTAGTTCTTTAGACGATGAGCATATCCTCTCTGCTCTTCTGCAAAGCGATGACGAGCTTGTTGGTGAGGATTCTGACAGTGAAATATCAGATCACGTAAGTGAAGATGACGTCCAGAGCGATACAGAAGAAGCGTTTATAGATGAGGTACATGAAGTGCAGCCAACGTCAAGCGGTAGTGAAATATTAGACGAACAAAATGTTATTGAACAACCAGGTTCTTCATTGGCTTCTAACAAAATCTTGACCTTGCCACAGAGGACTATTAGAGGTAAGAATAAACATTGTTGGTCAACTTCAAAGTCCACGAGGCGTAGCCGAGTCTCTGCACTGAACATTGTCAGATCTCAAAGAGGTCCGACGCGTATGTGCCGCAATATATATGACCCACTTTTATGCTTCAAACTATTTTTTACTGATGAGATAATTTCGGAAATTGTAAAATGGACAAATGCTGAGATATCATTGAAACGTCGGGAATCTATGACAGGTGCTACATTTCGTGACACGAATGAAGATGAAATCTATGCTTTCTTTGGTATTCTGGTAATGACAGCAGTGAGAAAAGATAACCACATGTCCACAGATGACCTCTTTGATCGATCTTTGTCAATGGTGTACGTCTCTGTAATGAGTCGTGATCGTTTTGATTTTTTGATACGATGTCTTAGAATGGATGACAAAAGTATACGGCCCACACTTCGAGAAAACGATGTATTTACTCCTGTTAGAAAAATATGGGATCTCTTTATCCATCAGTGCATACAAAATTACACTCCAGGGGCTCATTTGACCATAGATGAACAGTTACTTGGTTTTAGAGGACGGTGTCCGTTTAGGATGTATATCCCAAACAAGCCAAGTAAGTATGGAATAAAAATCCTCATGATGTGTGACAGTGGTACAAAGTATATGATAAATGGAATGCCTTATTTGGGAAGAGGAACACAGACCAACGGAGTACCACTCGGTGAATACTACGTGAAGGAGTTATCAAAGCCTGTGCACGGTAGTTGTCGTAATATTACGTGTGACAATTGGTTCACCTCAATCCCTTTGGCAAAAAACTTACTACAAGAACCGTATAAGTTAACCATTGTGGGAACCGTGCGATCAAACAAACGCGAGATACCGGAAGTACTGAAAAACAGTCGCTCCAGGCCAGTGGGAACATCGATGTTTTGTTTTGACGGACCCCTTACTCTCGTCTCATATAAACCGAAGCCAGCTAAGATGGTATACTTATTATCATCTTGTGATGAGGATGCTTCTATCAACGAAAGTACCGGTAAACCGCAAATGGTTATGTATTATAATCAAACTAAAGGCGGAGTGGACACGCTAGACCAAATGTGTTCTGTGATGACCTGCAGTAGGAAGACGAATAGGTGGCCTATGGCATTATTGTACGGAATGATAAACATTGCCTGCATAAATTCTTTTATTATATACAGCCATAATGTCAGTAGCAAGGGAGAAAAGGTTCAAAGTCGCAAAAAATTTATGAGAAACCTTTACATGAGCCTGACGTCATCGTTTATGCGTAAGCGTTTAGAAGCTCCTACTTTGAAGAGATATTTGCGCGATAATATCTCTAATATTTTGCCAAATGAAGTGCCTGGTACATCAGATGACAGTACTGAAGAGCCAGTAACGAAAAAACGTACTTACTGTACTTACTGCCCTCTAAAATAAGGCGAAAGGCAAATGCATCGTGCAAAAAATGCAAAAAAGTTATTTGTCGAGAGCATAATATTGATATGTGCCAAAGTTGTTTCTGACTGACTAATAAGTATAATTTGTTTCTATTATGTATAAGTTAAGCTAATTACTTATTTTATAATACAACATGACTGTTTTTAAAGTACAAAATAAGTTTATTTTTGTAAAAGAGAGAATGTTTAAAAGTTTTGTTACTTTATAGAAGAAATTTTGAGTTTTTGTTTTTTTTTAATAAATAAATAAACATAAATAAATAGTTTGTTGAATTTATTATTAGTATGTAAGTGTAAATATAATAAAACTTAATATCTATTCAAATTAATAAATAAACCTCGATATACAGACCGATAAAACACATGCGTCAATTTTACGCATGATTATCTTTAACGTACGTCACAATATGATTATCTTTCTAGGGTTAAAATATTTTTCAATGTTTTGTATTTAAATTAATTAATTTATTGTAAATGTAAGCTTTATTAAAATAAGCGTACATTTTTACAAATAAATACATATTGGTAGCTTTTTGG
>NW_020800040.1:0-21441 GCF_003590095.1 Trichoplusia ni
TTTGAGCGCTGTTGCATAAGGCGCCGTCGGCGGACTGCTCGGACTTTGGCGCATCTGAGGCGGCTGGGCAGGTCCCTCGCAGCTCTTCTGCGTCGCCAGGCGCACGACCAGGTGCGTAATGATCGCACTGAGCCTTTCTGTATGGCATGCAATGGCCGCGATCTCGTCCTTGTTCAGCTTCGAAGACTTTGCCCGCACTGCTTCCATGATACCCCTGGTGTGGCTTGTTGCTAGACCCGCCAGCCTGCTCGGGGTGGTGTCGTCTTCCAATTCCGGGAGATTCTGTTCCACCTTATCCTTCTCCGGTCCATCCTCTACCTGTGCCCGTCGTGCCTGCACCCGTCTTCGCACGGCCTCCTGCACTTCCTCCGGCGACGATAATACCCGCTTTGCCGTCGTTGGTGGAAACCCGTCGTGAAGCCCGACTCACGGCGCAGGTCCTCCAGGGCTTGCAGCTCCTCCTCCTTCCTTCGCATCTCGTCTTCGAGCAGCTCCACGGTCGGGTCCACGTCCTGCTCCATAGCTCCGTCCGTTCTCCCAGTCCGGTCCGTCACAATAGGTATCCGTTCGTGTATTAAGGTAACCTAGAGTAGGTAAGGGGGTACTTACCGGTGTAAGCCGATGGCAACACAGAACCCGCACACACAACTTAAAACTAGGCGTTCAAATCGCAAGTGTCACTGTCACTTTCACTATCAACGACACCAAGCTGCCAACGTCAGCTGGCCGATGGGCGGGGGAGGGTCTGTGACACGCACGCTCCGGCTACACTCGCGCCGTCCTGCTCCAAAGCCAAGATGGCCGCGGAGCCAAATGGGAAATTCGCTAAGATAGAACGAGAGGGACCGATAAATCGGATCGACCAATCAGAAAAATCTCGCGAAAAATACTTCGACACGGGTCTCCGCACGTCTGCACGCTACGATGACCGGAGGCGTAGATAGGGACAAACCCATCTCCACCTCATGGTCCTTCCTACCCTCCTGGGCATACGGACCGAATCTCGGAGACGCTACCCCGGTACTTGCCACTGGCTCTTTCCCTGGGTGCGGTTCTTGACTCCTACAAATTCTCTATTTCCGTCCCTTCTCGATTTCCCTTCTCCCCATTCTGGGGCGTGTAACGACAAACCACAGTACTTCGCGCTCGAACGGTTCCTTCTTTATGATTCCAGTTCCTTTCGCTTCTTATGCCATTTATGAGCGAATGCGCTCAGCCTTCTAAAGCCTTCCTTGCTGGTCACCATCTCTTGATGGTAAACTGGTCCAATCTCTTCTCTGCACCAGTCATTGAGCATCTGGCCTCCTCTCCTCTGCGTAAAGCTCGCAGTGCCACAGCACGTGATCAGTGACATCGCGTGGAGTCTTTTTCGGAAACAACCATGTCCGGTCAAAAGTTGCGACGTGACGTAATCAGGTTCCACCCAGCCGCAAGGCAGTCGCACTGACACGTCCGGAAGGAAGTTGTAAAGCTCCCTTCCGTTCGTGCTGGAATCCCATCGCTCCTGCCATTGGGAAACGACCTCCGATCTCACCCTGCGTTTCAGCTCGTTGCGCTCCTTCCTTCCCAACAGGAAACCCTCCTGCTCGATTCGTCCTGCACGCGTTACCTCTAGGTCAGCTGGAAGCACCCCCGCAAGGACGGGTAATGCTGCCGTGCTAACCGACCTATAGGCCTTCGTGAGCAACACCAGTGCCGGGCGCTGCGTGCGCAATAATGCGCTACGTACAGCATAATGGGACGAGCGTCGCCACCATACGGCAGCAGCATAAGTAAGCGTTGCCACGTAAGTCCCTGAAAACAGGACTCTTAGGGCGCGGTATCGGATGCCCCAGGTCGATGCCGATACTCTCGACACCTTTCCAAAGCAGTTCGCGGCTTTTTGGCCGGTAAATTAGCATGCTGCACGTAGGAGCTAGCATCGTCAATAATAACCCCTAAGAGTCTGGTGTGCGTGACATGCGCGATCGAAGCAACCTCCATACGTACTGTCGGGGGACGTTTAAACTCACCCTTCATAGTAAGGGTCTGAGACTTAGCCGGTGAAAAGCTCAGGCGGTTCCGCCTTCCCCAAGCGGAAACCGCATCCAGGGCCGACTGAGAATTTCTCTCAATCGCTGCCCGTGATGGGGCTTCAAATAACAATCGTGATGTCGTCAGCGTATGCTACCATACTGACGCCTAGTGGCATCGGTAGTCTGAGGATGTCATCCAGCAGGAGGTTCCAGAGCGTCGGGCCAAGTACGGATCCCTGGGGGCATCCCATAGTGGAAATCTTCCACACCGCCTGGCCGCCCATGAACATTGAAGTACGTCTGTTGGTAAAGTAACTTACCAGAATTTTGGACTTAATCGTCAACTGGCGAGCGCGAATCTCGCGAGCGCGCGCGAGTTGGCACTTTTCGATTTTGCCTACTTTTTTTGTCGTCAACTCGCGCGTCTATATAATTTGATGTTTTAATGTATAGTCAGCTACAAAAACGTTATAACAAATTTAATTTAGTTAGGTACTTACCTACTATAAATGTATAAGAAACTTTATGAAATTTGATTTTTAAAATAAAACAAAATATACATCGTTTTGAAATCAGTTTATTATAAATCAACAGGACAAAATATAAATTATTAGTAGTATTTCCCTTACTAATTATCAACAATATCACATCGTAGTATCGAACTTCCTCGCTGAGATGTAATGATGTCGTGTCCAGTTACATTTCTGGACGAACCTGCCTGTGGTCCACTTCCTAAAAATATTGTTTTTAATGACAAACATTTTCTAAAAAGCTAAATCACAAAAAAATAGAAATTATCTATATAAAAAATGGAAAATCAACGTATATTTTTTACTATGGAATAAATATACAGTGTAAAATTGCCACGTGGTATTTATTTTAAAGTGCAATCGCACTATAAGAAAGTAAACGACAATCAAGTTAAAGTGAACAAAACAATTAAGTAAAGCCATATGTTAATTCAAAAAAGTAAAATACAAAGAACAACGAGTTAATCTAAGGTTTAACTAATCAAGATGCCTGATTAAAGTAACAGAACACTTTGAGAGTATTACCCGAAATGGCATTCTTATATACTTAATAAAAACATTTATAATCTGTAAGTATGTTTACTCCGTAAGTGCACTGTAAACGTCAGCTTAGGTTACGTAACACTAACGTCACTAAAATAAAAACTAGGGTGCTTACTCCTGATGAACTTCGAACGGCTAAACGATGTACCCGTCCCTGTCACACACACACATCACTTCCGCCATGTTAGACGTGACAGGTACATCGTTTGTAACTAAGTGCATAAGGAGTAGGCACTCAGTTTGCAAAATGAATTAGAAAGAGATAGCGCTATGACAGCTATACTGTTGTGCTCATGCATGTTAGACGAGATAGTATGTGTCATTGGATGCGTTCCCCAGGCCTTCTCATTTCGGCCCTCTAAATCGTAATCTAAGTCAGTACTTCACAGAATCAGCTAACGCGGTCAATAAATAATTATTAATAGATTTTGTTTTCAATCTCTTTTTATTTGACTGTACTTTACATAGACGCGCGAGTTGACGACAAAAAAAGTAGGTAAAATCGAAAAGTGCCAACTCGCGCGCGCTCGCGAGATTCGCGCTCGCCAGTTGACGATTAAGTCGAATTTTGTAAATGTTTGGCGGGCATCCGCCTTGACCAGAATCATGGGCCACCACGCGTTGTCGAAGGCCCCCGAGATATCTAACAATACTAACTGAACATAATTCTCCGCGGTGCTCGTAACTCGGTCCAGTATCGCGTTAAGCGCCATGACTGTCGATTTCCCACGCGAAAAACCATGCTGTGCTGCTGAGACGTTCCTATACAAGCAAGGAGCGCACGATATAATTATGCGTACCAGAATCTTCCCCAAAATTGGAAGTAACGTAACCGGTCTATACGCCTTGGGGTCCGAGAGCGGTCTGTCGTTGCCCTTTGGCAGTACTACTAGCCTCCCTATCTTCCAAATATCCGGAAACACGCCCTCACTCAAACATGCGCTGTACATAAACAGCATCTCTCTTCCGCTGACCTTCCACGCACGTTTGTACATGCTGCCGTATCCATCAATTTATAACACTTTAACACGTCAAAGCTACTTGTATATATCTCGTTGATATATCTTTTGGGTGCAAATTATGATGAATCTCTACTAGAGATAGTTCGTTGTGTAACTTCGATCGAAGTTTGGAACTAACATAAGTACTTGGGAAAGGACTAGGGTGAGGATGACAAAAGTAATTGAGGCTGTGACTAATGTCTTCGTTTTCAGTTAACTCATGATTCTGTTCTATAGCTGTTGCCCGCGACTTCGTCCCCGTGGATAGAAGATATAAGTTATGATTTATACCTGCCCTGTTTTTCCACATTTTCCATTGTATCTTCGCACCTATTAATCGCAGCGGGATGGTATAAAGCCTTCCTCGATGAATGGTCCATTCAATACCAGTAATTCCTGAGATTAGCGCGTTCAAACAAACAAACAAATAAACTCTTCAGCTTTATATATTAGTAAATATACAGATGAAAAAAACTAGTGTCATAGATACATCTGTATGTCTTCTTCAAAGGGGTTTTTAGACTGACATGATGTTTCAATACCCTAAGGAATTTAATCCTTTTGTCGCGGGGGTTTGACAAACATTCAGGTCACATGCACTAAGACACCTAGACTCAGGACAAGCATCCGTGGATCACACAAATGCTTGTCTTGCACGGGGATCGAACACGCGGCACGTCGTGCACAGTTGGTTTTTTTGGCGTGGTGTCCTCAACCACTGCTATGCGCGCAGTACGGCTCTGAAACTTTGCTTCAATATTATGGTTTGTCGAAAATAATGAAATTCGTGCTCAGTCTTTTAATTTTCGGTATTTTGATTTGAAAGAGAGGTTTCGCTTCAGTACACCCCGGCCAGTATTCCTACGGAACCGGGAACTACCGCGCGTTGCGCGTTGTTAACTAAACTGTCTTCGCGGACGGAGTCGTAAGCAGCTGCTAGTTTCAAGCAATAACTGAGCAAGGGCGAGTCGGATTGGCCCCACGAGTTCTGTTCGTAAGATAATGTGCACATCGAGCTTATTTTATACTTGATAACTTTTGAAAATGTTTCAATTTGAAAAATGGCGCCGCTATTTTTAGGGACCTCCTTATTTTTCTGAATTAGAAGACGTACTAATTAGTGACTGACAACAAAGTGATCTTTTACGGATTTGCTCGGGAGGTTCAGAACCCTAAAACGAACATCGAACACATCTTATGTATCGTCGTGCGCCGCGGTCTCCTTCCATGCTAATATGGCACTTATGAGTAGAAAAACCGGTCAAGTGTGGGTCGGACTCTTTTACTGAGGGTTCCGTAAAAACTTGTTGCTATAATATATTTAAAAAAATCAAGATTTGAGCTCCTAGGGAGTGTCGAAAACTTTTAGCGATAAAACTCCTGTATCTTTTTATTGCGTTGTCTTAGAAGTTTAAATTTTTAACAGCTTTAAGGGACTGCAGGCCCAAGTATCCGGTATAAATTTCAGCTGGTTAGCTCCACGCGTTTCTGAGAAAAAGGGACTTGACAGGCGAACAGATGGAAAGACAATAAACTGATGCTATAAGGGTCCCGCTATATGTTCTTCGAGGTACGGAACCTTAAAAACTACGGGAAGTTAGTTTTTTTTCCATTTTTTATGAAATTTCTTCTTTTGTTCATAACTCCGAATCTATCCGGTCTATAAGCGAGAAAAAAAATCCTGAGCATCTCTGATAGGTGTATTTTGTAAATCCACTTTATTTTTATCGATTCTTGAAAATATTTTTTTTACGGAATTTAGCGCCATCTACGAAAGCGTTGCTGTACTTACTCACTAGAGGTTTAGAGCGCGACTAGACGCCACGTCAACACTGTCGTTTACGATGGAAGGAGTTGTTTATCATAGAAGCGTGCCTTTGTCACAGATGGCGCTATTCGCAGTTAAAATAATAAAATGCGAGTCAGACTCGACCATGACGGGTTCCGTAGCAGAAATTAATTTAACCCTCAAAGAAATACGGAGCTTCGATCGATGCTTTACTTATTTAGTACTTTTTAAATTAACTTATTGATAAGTAAACATTAATAATGGAAGGTAAGTGGCAGTTTGCGGTTTATAATGTATTAGTAAAGATCTACTTGCTAGAGCTCGTTCACACCTATTTTCGGTGCAATTAATGACGGATAAATATGTTCGGGACCCATCCTCAAATTAATGTTTCTCACCCACTATCAAATTTATGACCGTGACAATATTGCTTAACCTCGATCTTAATGTGTATGTGTTCTAGATGTTCCACTTCTTGATTATTTTATTTTTTGTAATACTGGCATTAGTAATACTTCACCTATGAATTTCGCAACTGCCTGCGTGACACGGTTCTCGAGATACCGGACGGACCGTTGTGGTGTCTGACGGACGGACAAACAGATAGCGGAGACTCAGTAATACTTTGGCTTACTTTGTATCACTCGGGAACGGAATACTGAAAATAAATATTCAAAGGGTGTTTCATTACAACATGACTTTTGGATATCCTTTGGGCTCGAACGGTAGAGGCCAGAAACTTATAGTTACACATAAAACTAGGCTTGGTTATTTATGCAGTGTCAAGTTGACTCGCCTAACATTCGTGGATCTCACAAATGCTTGTCCTGCGCGGGGATCGAACCGCACGTTGGACAAGTCGCGCACTTTGAGTTTTGGCGTGGTGACCACAACCACTCGTTTATCCGTGCAGTACCGCTTTGAAATATGTGCACAGAGGATTTTCGGTATTTTCATTTTAAGGAAGCCGGGTTAAGGGGGATAGTTTCTGCTTTATTTTATTCCGGTATTCCTACAGAAAGGGGAACCACCGCGCTCTCTAAACTAAAGTCCACGCGGAGTCGCGGCTGCTAGTTACAAATAATAACTGAACAAGTGCGAGTCGGACTCGCCCACCGCGGGTTCCGTGCTTAAGATAGTGTGCACATGAAACTTATTATACGAAATTACATTTGAAAATGTTTTAATTTAAAAAACGGAGCTCATATTTCTAGACAGGTACCTCCTTACTTTTCTGCGATAAGAGACATACAAATAAGTGACGAACAATAAAATGACATTATAAGGGTTTCCTTTGGAGATTCGGAGCTCTGAACGGAGAATTGAACATCGGACACATTGTATGTATCGTCGTGCTCTCTGTACCAATATGGTAGTTTTGAGAAGAAAAGCTAGCCAAGTGCGAGTCGGTCTGTTTTACCGAGGGATCCGCACAGATCAGTCGCTATGATATATAAGTATATCAAAAAAAAAAACAAGATTAGATTCCCTAGGGAGTGTCAAAAACTTTTAGAGAGAAAATAGCTGTATCTTTTAATTGCGTTGGCGTAAATGTTTAATTTTTTCACAGATTTAAGAGATTCTAGGCCTGAGTATCCGGTATAAATTTCAGCTTGATACCTGCACGCGTTTCTGAGAAAAAAGGACTTGACAGACAGACAAACGGAAAAACGACAAACTGATGCTATAAGGGTCCCGCTACATGCCTTTCGAGGTAAGGAACCTTAAAAACTACGGGAAGTCCGTTTTTTTACCATTTTTTTATAAAATTTCTTCTTTTGATCATAGCTCCGAATCTATCCGGTCTATAAGCGAGAAAAAAAATCCTGAGCATCTCTGATAGGTGTATTTTGTAAATCCACTTTATTTTCATCGATTTTTGAAAATATTTTTTTACTGAATTTAGCGCCATCTATGAAGGTGTTGCTGTACTAAATCGCTAGAAGCGTAGAGCGCGACTAGACGCCACGTTAACACTAACGTTTGCGACGGAAGGAGTTGTTTATCGTAGTAGCGTGCCTTTGTCACAGATGGCGCTATTCGCAGTTAAAATAATAAAATTCCCCCAAGTGCGAGTCAGTCTCGGCCATTCCGTAGCCGAAGTTCATATAAAATTTAATCCATGATCCTTAGCACTGCGGATAGTTTTCACCTATCACATAATTCTGTTCTCCAAATGTCTCAAGTACCTAATTTAATCGATGTTTTACTAATAGTTTATGTTTTGTACTGTCCCATCACAAACAATACTTGTCAAGAGAAGCAAGTCTCGCAACTCGCAAGACCACGATCGTAGTCTTAGAATTCTTCTTATAAATATGCACGCGTTAGAGGATGGAAAGTGTAGTAGCGTAGTTCAACTTTTTAATTATCTCAGAATAGGTACTTGGTTTAGAAAGGAAAGCCTTGCAAACCGTTTTTTCATGTAGCTTTGTTCTTCATAATAGTAATAACATCTTGCATATTTAAGATGTTTTGACTTGGCGTCTAATTTTCTCATTCAATACTTTACTTGTTTCTCTGGGCACCACATACTTCCTGGATCTTATTAAATAAAGATGGCGGATGAGGCAGCTGGAAATTAAATATTCTAACTATAATAAAACATAATACATTTATTTCAGTACCTATATTTAGATTAGAAATTCAGTAAGTTAAAAATTTAACTTTAAACACTCTTAAATGGATCGTTTCGTTATTAAATACGTATACGCATGAAAATACACAAGATAACAAATTCTTTTAAGTACCTAAACAATGGAATATAGAATATAACATTAAGAAACTTTTATATGTGAGGTCCACCAAACCTGGGCACTGTCTATTTGACTGCCATGGCATCTGCGTCCCTAAGATCAGAGAGTCAATTGTGTTAGGAAAAATTTAAGTGTAGGATCTTTAGCACTCGATGGCCAAAAAAAGATTCAAACCGTCTTACAAAGGAGCAGAACCAAACGCGGGTGAATGATAATGACGCTATCTAGTCTCTTACAAAGCAATACTTATAGCACAGATGTAAAAGTATTACGACATAGTAGAAACATTATACTTACCAATAATTCATATTTATTTGGCATTGTTTTCACAGAAGTAATCGGTTTCGGGTTCAGTCTGCGAAAGCCAATAAAAAAGAATATTTCACAACTTTCATAGAGTGCCATCTAGTCTCAGACTAAGCAGAGCTTGTATCATGAGTACTAGACAACTGATAATCATACTTAGATTTTTCTAAATACCTACAGAATACAGATGAATTATACCCAGACAGAACAAATGATTGTGTTCATCACACAAACATTTAAGGTAAGACATATTTGTCGGTTGTAACAACACTTACTGGAATGACAAATCAACATCTTACCTCTTTATAAACTCATCCAGGTGTTTCACTCGTAAGCTTAGTTGAGTTATCATGCCTGTTATTCTTGGACAATTTTCATTTCAGGCCGAGATGCCATGAGGATTTTTTATGCTGAAAACGGGACATTATGAACAGGAATTAAAATAATCTTATGGAACATCATAAAGTAGAAGGGAAATAAAATCCATAAATAATTAGTTAACTCTTTACCTTAATACAAGGTGGACAATGGTACTGCATCATCATGCAGCCTCAAGTTTAATGAATAAGCACACAGTATTATATTCAGTACCAATGACATCAAGCCACTTCTGTAGCCTGTGTGAATATAAAACATGCAAAATTATATCATGTTTGATGCAGTCAATTAAACTAACCACATATTAACCTAAAGAACAATTTACTACATGATGAATGGATAATGTTACTTTTGTATCTTTTTCAGAATAAAAACTTCAGCAGGCCATTCTTTTTATATTTGATACTTTACTCTACTGTACCCAACAAAAATATTATTATTAAGTATATTATTACTAGCCTGGAATGTCCTACTGCTGGGCAAAGTCCTCCCCGCTCTTCTCCCACTTGTTTCTCTCATCTCTGTCTAGATCTGCCTCGCTGACGTCTGTATTGTGTCACCACGGACCACTCGGTGGTAATTGTTGTCCACTGGTTAGTAGGAATACAATAAACGTTACCAGCCCAATTCCACTTCAACGTACCAACGCTTTTCGAGTAACAACCAAATAGTTTGGTTGTGGAGCAGATCATGGTATCTCTTCTTTTGTCTGTAAGTTCAATATTAGGTAAAAATAAATATTTACTTGCATTCGTAAACGGTAGCATATTATTGTGGCATCATACGCTATCTACTGCAAAGCAATTCACTATTTTAAATTGTCATCTGCAATCTGCATAGTAAACAAATCATATTATAAAATTTAGCAAAAAAGGTTAAAAGAAGAAATAATTTGTACGTACTGTTAGGAAGTTATATAACAATAATAAATTAAGCATTCCTTAGCAAAAACAATAAATGTTATACAAAAGTTTGACTTAAAATACGGCTACTAACCTATGAATTGTTAAAACAGATTTATTGGTAGTTTTCCTTGCACCGCACGGTGTTATAACACCACAAATAAAAATATAATTTGGAGCGTTTTTACATTTTTTAAAGTCGTTCTTAAACAATAACAAAACAAGCCAATATGTAATGTTATTAAATGTTGATACTCCGTAAAGCGATATGCGTGACAGTTCTCATACTCCTTGCTACGCAATTTTCTCACAAGAAAACAATAGGGGAACCAAACGAAACTAATTATTTTCTCCTGACCAAAAGACTAATTAAATAATTAATAACAGAACAGATATTATTTATGTTATTAACTGTTATGTATTAAAAAAATGTCAATTTTAACAAAGATGAAATTATGTCATACCAATGTCAGATGCATGGAACGGAACTTTTGTCAATAGAGATTGACACTGTTGCATCGAAATCAAATCGATGAGTCGGAACGTCCATCTTGTGATCGTATTGCAAATCGCAATCGTCAAACGTCAGAACGACGTGAATCTGCCTTGTATGCGGTTTGTGTTTGTTTTCAGTTTTTAAGTTTTTGTTGATTGTGAATTTTGTTATTGTTTTGTTAAGTTTTTCGTTTTCGTTAAGCCCGTTGTTTGTTGTTATTATTTCGTTTTCGCATCTTCCAATGTCCAAAAACCACAAAAGTGACTTTAGGTATCATTATCATCATCTTTGGGATCTTCTCCTTCCATAACTTTCGATCTGACGTCATCTCACAAGAAGCACTCTTTGCAGCCATACCGTCTTTCACACAATCCATCCATCGTTTCCTTGGTCGTCCTCTTCCGATATATCCATCCACATACATACTCAACACCTTCCTCACCACGTCATGACTCTCATTCCGGAACCGGTGCCACTTTCAAACTTCCCCTTACATACTCATTTCCTACTCTATCTGCTCTCGTAACACCACACATTCGTCTTAACTATTTGTCGCCCACACTCCGATTTATACAGGAAAGCAGGTAGCAGTCCATGGTCTTATAGATATTCCCCTTAAATTTAAATTTAAGGGGAATGTGGGGGCCTCAAGTGGTTCCCGTTACCTGCCGCCATTTCATCCATCCTATGTTAATTCGATGCTTGACCGCCCGATCTATTTCACCATCGCTTTGAATGAGTGAACCGAGATACCGGAATTCTGAGCAGACTGGAAGGTGCACGCCATCAAGCGTTATAGCTTCGGGACTGGAGAGACCGCCGAAATCGCAGAACGATTTTCAAGCCAACACTCTCCAGTTTCCGCTGCCACACCTCAAGTCTGCTCTGGACCTCGGGTCCATCATTCACAACCAGAAAAATGTCATTGGTAAACAGCATGCACCAGGGTGCCTCTTCCTGTATGTCTGTATGCCGTAATGTAGGGCCATCCATAATCAGCAGGAAGAGGTAAGGACTATCATCATGTATTTACAAATTACTCTTTTCTTGGCAATTTAATCCACAAATCTAAAATCGATAAATCTTATTTCATTACCTTTACTAACTTATTCGATGTTTTTAAAGAATCGATTAATAATAATCGATTTAGTCACACGAAAACGAAATTAATACTACCATCCAATCTCTAATAGAATGGATGAATAATAATAACCTCAAGATTAATTTAGACAAAACAAAAATAATGTATTTTAGTCAACGTATAGCTACTCCAAATTTTGAAATCAACTACCAAGGCACATCACTCAGTACAGTTACTACAACGAAATTTCTAGGCATTATCATTGATAGGAACTTAAACTGGAAGTCACACACAGAGGAACTCACAAAAAGAGTTAGCTCTTCCGCATATGCTCTGTACAAACTGTCAGCTATTGTAGACACTGGTGCTCTAATTACAGCATACCATGGCATAGTTCACTCCATCCTGAGATTTGGAATAATATTCTGGGGAAACTCGGCCAACAGAGAAACAGTTTTCAAATCTCAAAAAAGATGCATTAGGGCAATGTTTGGTCTTCAAAATACTGATAGTTGCAAACAGTTTTTCAATAGATTTAAAATATTAACTTTACCTTCCTTGTATATATATGAAGTTGCTACTTTTGTTAAAAGTAACCCAAAATTATTTAGTCGCCTTGCTGATGTAAGCAGTCGTAGTCGTAGGGATAATGACAGACTATGCATTGTGCCATGCAACACTGCGCTAATGCATAAAAGCGTATTTTGTCTAGCGCCTATCATTTATAACAAAGTGCCAAAATTGATTAAGTCCCTACCCTTAAATAAGTTTAAATTAAAATTCAAAGAATATCTTGTAGCGAAAAGTTTTTATACTCTTAATGAATATTTAAATGATGCCTAACATTTTTCTACCTATATTGTGACGTTTCACTTTAAATATTTGTAAAAATTTTGTACGCCAATTGCTGGCAAAACATGTATGGGTCTGATTTTATTTTACCACCTTATGTAACAAAAATACCTGTGTTTTTTTTTTTTGTAAACATATACCCGTGTTTTCACAAAATAAATTATCTTTTATCTTTCTTTTATCTTTTATCTTTATCTTCGTTAGGCAACTTCACTACGATTGTCAACTATTAACTGTCTGTCAGTTGACAGATTTGACAGCTAACTATGAAAGGAGAACGAACGTCGTCCGGGAATTTCGTACCGCTAATAAACGTTCGTGTAGCGGATATTATTAATTATACCTTCTAATTGGTAGTTAATATGGTAAACAAGCCCATTTATAATTAAGAGATTTTTAAAAGCTCGGACGAAAACGTTATACCTATCGTCTTTGTTTTTAAGGGTTCGGTTCCAAATGAGAATAGGATCTAAGATATAATATGTATAATGTACTCTCTGTGGAATCTTTGCGCCGTATTGTGACGTCATAGCTGTCATTAACAGTGCGGTAGGGTGAACAAAATAGGTTATTTTTAATAATATTTATATCCTTTCCTAGGGAGTGTCGAAAACTTTTAGCGATAAAACTCCTGTATCTTTTTATTGCGTTGTCTTAGAAGTTTAAATTTTTAACAGCTTTAAGGGACTGCAGGCCCGAGTATCCGGTATAAATTTCAGCTGGTTAGCTCCACGCGTTTCTGAGAAAAAGGGACTTGACAGGCGAACAGATGGAAAGACAATAAACTGATGCTATAAGGGTCCCGCTATATGTTCTTAGAGGTACGGAACCTTAAAAACTACGGGAAGTTAGTTTTTTTTCCATTTTTTATGAAATTTCTTCTTTTGTTCATAACTCCGAATCTATCCGGTCTATAAGCGAGAAAAAAAATCCTGAGCATCTCTGATAGGTGTATTTTGTAAATCCACTTTATTTTTATCGATTCTTGAAAATATTTTTTTTACGGAATTTAGCGCCATCTACGAAAGCGTTGCTGTACTTACTCACTAGAGGTTTAGAGCGCGACTAGACGCCACGTAAACACTGTCGTTTACGATGGAAGGAGTTGTTTATCATAGAAGCGTGCCTTTGTCACAGATGGCGCTATTCGCAGTTAAAATAATAAAATGCGAGTCAGACTCGACCATGACGGGTTCCGTAGCAGAAATTAATTTAACCCTCAAAGAAATACGGAGCTTCGATCGATGCTTTACTTATTTAGTACTTTTTAAATTAACTTATTGATAAGTAAACATTAATAATGGAAGGTAAGTGGCAGTTTGCGGTTTATAATGTATTAGTAAAGATCTACTTGCTAGAGCTCGTTCACACCTATTTTCGGTGCAATTAATGACGGATAAATATGTTCGGGACCCATCCTCAAATTAATGTTTCTCACCCACTATCAAATTTATGACCGTGACAATATTGCTTAACCTCGATCTTAATGTGTATGTGTTCTAGATGTTCCACTTCTTGATTATTTTATTTTTTGTAATACTGGCATTAGTAATACTTCACCTATGAATTTCGCAACTGCCTGCGTGACACGGTTCTCGAGATACCGGACGGACCGTTGTGGTGTCTGACGGACGGACAAACAGATAGCGGAGACTCAGTAATACTTTGGCTTACTTTGTATCACTCGGGAACGGAATACTGAAAATAAATATTCAAAGGGTGTTTCATTACAACATGACTTTTGGATATCCTTTGGGCTCGAACGGTAGAGGCCAGAAACTTATAGTTACACATAAAACTAGGCTTGGTTATTTATGCAGTGTCAAGTTGACTCGCCTAACATTCGTGGATCTCACAAATGCTTGTCCTGCGCGGGGATCGAACCGCACGTTGGACAAGTCGCGCACTTTGAGTTTTGGCGTGGTGACCACAACCACTCGTTTATCCGTGCAGTACCGCTTTGAAATATGTGCACAGAGGATTTTCGGTATTTTCATTTTAAGGAAGCCGGGTTAAGGGGGATAGTTTCTGCTTTATTTTATTCCGGTATTCCTACGGAAAGGGGAACCACCGCGCTCTCTAAACTAAAGTCCACGCGGAGTCGCGGCTGCTAGTTACAAATAATAACTGAACAAGTGCGAGTCGGACTCGCCCACCGCGGGTTCCGTGCTTAAGATAGTGTGCACATGAAACTTATTTATACGAAATTACATTTGAAAATGTTTTAATTTAAAAAACGGAGCTCATATTTCTAGACAGGTACCTCCTTACTTTTCTGCGATAAGAGACATACAAATAAGTGACGAACAATAAAATGACATTATAAGGGTTTCCTTTGGAGATTCGGAGCTCTGAACGGAGAATTGAACATCGGACACATTGTATGTATCGTCGTGCTCTCTGTACCAATATGGTAGTTTTGAGAAGAAAAGCTAGCCAAGTGCGAGTCGGTCTGTTTTACCGAGGGATCCGCACAGATCAGTCGCTATGATATATAAGTATATCAAAAAAAAAAAACAAGATTAGATTCCCTAGGGAGTGTCAAAAACTTTTAGAGAGAAAATAGCTGTATCTTTTAATTGCGTTGGCGTAAATGTTTAATTTTTCACAGATTTAAGAGATTCTAGGCCTGAGTATCCGGTATAAATTTCAGCTTGATACCTGCACGCGTTTCTGAGAAAAAAGGACTTGACAGACAGACAAACGGAAAAACGACAAACTGATGCTATAAGGGTCCCGCTACATGCCTTTCGAGGTAAGGAACCTTAAAAACTACGGGAAGTCCGTTTTTTTACCATTTTTTTATAAAATTTCTTCTTTTGATCATAGCTCCGAATCTATCCGGTCTATAAGCGAGAAAAAAAATCCTGAGCATCTCTGATAGGTGTATTTTGTAAATCCACTTTATTTTCATCGATTTTTGAAAATATTTTTTTACTGAATTTAGCGCCATCTATGAAGGTGTTGCTGTACTAAATCGCTAGAAGCGTAGAGCGCGACTAGACGCCACGTTAACACTAACGTTTGCGACGGAAGGAGTTGTTTATCGTAGTAGCGTGCCTTTGTCACAGATGGCGCTATTCGCAGTTAAAATAATAAAATTCCCCCAAGTGCGAGTCAGTCTCGGCCATTCCGTAGCCGAAGTTCATATAAAATTTAATCCATGATCCTTAGCACTGCGGATAGTTTTCACCTATCACATAATTCTGTTCTCCAAATGTCTCAAGTACCTAATTTAATCGATGTTTTACTAATAGTTTATGTTTTGTACTGTCCCATCACAAACAATACTTGTCAAGAGAAGCAAGTCTCGCAACTCGCAAGACCACGATCGTAGTCTTAGAATTCTTCTTATAAATATGCACGCGTTAGAGGATGGAAAGTGTAGTAGCGTAGTTCAACTTTTTAATTATCTCAGAATAGGTACTTGGTTTAGAAAGGAAAGCCTTGCAAACCGTTTTTTCATGTAGCTTTGTTCTTCATAATAGTAATAACATCTTGCATATTTAAGATGTTTTGACTTGGCGTCTAATTTTCTCATTCAATACTTTACTTGTTTCTCTGGGCACCACATACTTCCTGGATCTTATTAAATAAAGATGGCGGATGAGGCAGCTGGAAATTAAATATTCTAACTATAATA
Source organism: Trichoplusia ni (assembly GCF_003590095.1). Taxonomy (NCBI): domain Eukaryota; kingdom Metazoa; phylum Arthropoda; class Insecta; order Lepidoptera; family Noctuidae; genus Trichoplusia; species Trichoplusia ni. The sequence continues at coordinate 16,293 of NW_020800040.1, forward strand.
AAACATAATACATTTATTTCAGTACCTATATTTAGATTAGAAATTCAGTAAGTTAAAAATTTAACTTTAAACACTCTTAAATGGATCGTTTCGTTATTAAATACGTATACGCATGAAAATACACAAGATAACAAATTCTTTTAAGTACCTAAACAATGGAATATAGAATATAACATTAAGAAACTTTTATATGTGAGGTCCACCAAACCTGGGCACTGTCTATTTGACTGCCATGGCATCTGCGTCCCTAAGATCAGAGAGTCAATTGTGTTAGGAAAAATTTAAGTGTAGGATCTTTAGCACTCGATGGCCAAAAAAAGATTCAAACCGTCTTACAAAGGAGCAGAACCAAACGCGGGTGAATGATAATGACGCTATCTAGTCTCTTACAAAGCAATACTTATAGCACAGATGTAAAAGTATTACGACATAGTAGAAACATTATACTTACCAATAATTCATATTTATTTGGCATTGTTTTCACAGAAGTAATCGGTTTCGGGTTCAGTCTGCGAAAGCCAATAAAAAAGAATATTTCACAACTTTCATAGAGTGCCATCTAGTCTCAGACTAAGCAGAGCTTGTATCATGAGTACTAGACAACTGATAATCATACTTAGATTTTTCTAAATACCTACAGAATACAGATGAATTATACCCAGACAGAACAAATGATTGTGTTCATCACACAAACATTTAAGGTAAGACATATTTGTCGGTTGTAACAACACTTACTGGAATGACAAATCAACATCTTACCTCTTTATAAACTCATCCAGGTGTTTCACTCGTAAGCTTAGTTGAGTTATCATGCCTGTTATTCTTGGACAATTTTCATTTCAGGCCGAGATGCCATGAGGATTTTTTATGCTGAAAATCCATAAATAATTAGTTAACTCTTTACCTTAATACAAGGTGGACAATGGTACTGCATCATCATGCAGCCTCAAGTTTAATGAATAACCACACAGTATTATATTCAGTACCAATGACATCAAGCCACTTCTGTTCTGTGCCTGTGTGAATATAAAACATGCAAAATTATATCATGTTTGATGCAGTCAATTGAACTAACCACATATTAACCTAAAGAACAATTTACTACATGATGAATGGATAATGTTACTTTTGTATCTTTTTCAGAATAAAAACTTCAGCAGGCCATTCTTTTTATATTTGATACTTTACTCTACTGTACCCAACAAAAATATTATTATTAAGTATATTATTACTAGCCTGGAATGTCCTACTGCTGGGCAAAGTCCTCCCCGCTCTTCTCCCACTTGTTTCTCTCATCTCTGTCTAGATCTGCCTCGCTGACGTCTGTATTGTGTCACCACGGACCACTCGGTGGTAATTGTTGTCCACTGGTTAGTAGGAATACAATAAACGTTACCAGCCCAATTCCACTTCAACGTACCAACGCTTTTCGAGTAACAACCAAATAGTTTGGTTGTGGAGCAGATCATGGTATCTCTTCTTTTGTCTGTAAGTTCAATATTAGGTAAAAATAAATATTTACTTGCATTCGTAAACGGTAGCATATTATTGTGGCATCATACGCTATCTACTGCAAAGGAATTCACTATTTTAAATTGTCATCTGCAATCTGCATAGTAAACAAATCATATTATAAAATTTAGCAAATAAAGGTTAAAAGAAGAAATAATTTGTACGTACTGTTAGGAAGTTATATAACAATAATAAATTAAGCATTCCTTAGCAAAAACAATAAATGTTATACAAAAGTTTGACTTAAAATACGGCTACTAACCTATGAATTGTTAAAACAGATTTATTGGTAGTTTTCCTTGCACCGCACGGTGTTATAACACCACAAATAAAAATATAATTTGGAGCGTTTTTACATTTTTTAAAGTCGTTCTTAAACAATAACAAAACAAGCCAATACCTATGTAATGTTATTAAATGTTGATACTCCGTAAAGCGATATGCGTGACAGTTCTCATACTCCTTGCTACGCAATTTTCTCACAAGAAAACAATAGGGGAAGCAAACGAAACTAATTATTTTCTCCTGACCAAAAGACTAATTAAATAATTAATAACGGAACAGATATCATTTATGTTATTAACTGTTATGTATTAAAAAATGTCAATTTTAACAAAGATGAAATTATGTCATACCAATGTCAGATGCATGGAACGGAACTTTTGTCAATAGAGATTGACACTGTTGCATCGAAATCAAATCGATGAGTCGGAACGTCCATCTTGTGATCGTATTGCAAATCGCAATCGTCAAAAGTCAGAACGACGTGAATCTGCCTTGTATGCCGGTTTGTGTTGTTTTCAGTTTTTAAGTTTTTGTTGATTGTGAATTTTGTTATTGTTTTGTTAAGTTTTTCGTTTTCGTTAAGCCCGTTGTTTGTTGTTATTATTTCTTTTTCGCATCTTCCAATGTCCAAAAACCACAAAAGTGACTTTAGGTATCATTATCATCATCTTTGGGATCTTCTCCTTCCATAACTTTCGATCTGACGTCATCTCACAAGAAGCACTCTTTGCAGCCATACCGTCTTTCACACAATCCATCCATCGTTTCCTTGGTCGTCCTCTTCCGATATATCCATCCACATACATACTCAACCACTTCCTCACCACGTCATGACTCTCATTCCGGAACCGGTGCCACTTTCAAACTTCCCCTTACATACTCATTTCCTACTCTATCTGCTCTCGTAACATCACACATTCCCCTTAACTCTTTCATTTATCCCTTTTTGTCGCCCACACTCCGATCGATACAGGAAGCAGGTAGCAGTCCATGGTCTTATAGATATTCCCCTCAAGTGGTTCCCGTTACCTGCCGCCATTTCATCCATCCTATGTTAATTCGATGCTTGACCGCCCGATCTATTTCACCATCGCTTTGAATGGAGTGAACCGAGATACCGGAAGTCTGAGCAGACTGGAAGGTGCACCGCCATCAAGCGTTATAGCTTCGGGACTGAATCGCAGAACGATTTTCAAGCCAACACTCTCCAGTTTCCCGCTGCCACACCTCAAGTCTGCTCTGGACCTCGGGTCCATCATTCACAACCAGAAAAATGTCATTGGTAAACAGCATGCACCAAGGGTGCCTCTTCCTGTATGTCTGTATGCCGTGTAGGGCCATCCATAATCAGCAGGAAGAGGTAAGGACTATCATCATGTATTTACAAATTACTCTTTTCTTGGCAATTTAATCCACAAATCTAAAATCGATAAATCTTATTTCATTACCTTTACTAACTTATTCGATGTTTTTAAAGAATCGATTAATTTTCGTTAGGCAACTTCACTACGATTGTCAACTATTAACTGTCTGTCAGTTGACAGATTTGACAGCTAACTATGAAAGGAGAACGAACGTCGTCCGGGAATTTCGTACCGCTAATAAACGTTCGTGTAGCGGATATTATTAATTATACCTTCTAATTGATAGTTAATATGGTAAACAAGCCCATTTATAATTAAGAGATTTTTAAAAGCTTGGACGAAAACGTTATACCTATCGTCTTTGTTTTTAAGGGTTCGGTTCCAAATGAGAATAGGATCTAAGATATAATATGTATAATGTACTCTCTGTGGAATCTTTGCGCCGTATTGTGACGTCATAGCTGTCATTAACAGTGCGGTAGGGTGAACAAAATAGGTTATTTTTAATAATATTTATATCCTTTCCTAGGGAGTGTCGAAAACTTTTAGCGATAAAACTCCTGTATCTTTTTATTGCGTTGTCTTAGAAGTTTAAATTTTTAACAGCTTTAAGGGACTGCAGGCCCGAGTATCCGGTATAAATTTCAGCTGGTTAGCTCCACGCGTTTCTGAGAAAAAGGGACTTGACAGGCGAACAGATGGAAAGACAATAAACTGATGCTATAAGGGTCCCGCTATATGTTCTTCGAGGTACGGAACCTTGAAAACTACGGGAAGTTAGTTTTTTTTCCATTTTTATGAAATTTCTTCTTTTGTTCATAACTCCGAATCTATCCGGTCTATAAGCGAGAAAAAAAATCCTGAGCATCTCTGATAGGTGTATTTTGTAAATCCACTTTATTTTTATCGATTCTTGAAAATATTTTTTTTACGGAATTTAGCGCCATCTACGAAAGCGTTGCTGTACTTACTCACTAGAGGTTTAGAGCGCGACTAGACGCCACGTCAACACTGTCGTTTACGATGGAAGGAGTTGTTTATCATAGAAGCGTGCCTTTGTCACAGATGGCGCTATTCGCAGTTAAAATAATAAAATGCGAGTCAGACTCGACCATGACGGGTTCCGTAGCAGAAATTAATTTAACCCTCAAAGAAATACGGAGCTTCGATCGATGCTTTACTTATTTAGTACTTTTTAAATTAACTTATTGATAAGTAAACATTAATAATGGAAGGTAAGTGGCAGTTTGCGGTTTATAATGTATTAGTAAAGATCTACTTGCTAGAGCTCGTTCACACCTATTTTCGGTGCAATTAATGACGGATAAATATGTTCGGGACCCATCCTCAAATTAATGTTTCTCACCCACTATCAAATTTATGACCGTGACAATATTGCTTAACCTCGATCTTAATGTGTATGTGTTCTAGATGTTCCACTTCTTGATTATTTTATTTTTTGTAATACTGGCATTAGTAATACTTCACCTATGAATTTCGCAACTGCCTGCGTGACACGGTTCTCGAGATACCGGACGGACCGTTGTGGTGTCTGACGGACGGACAAACAGATAGCGGAGACTCAGTAATACTTTGGCTTACTTTGTATCACTCGGGAACGGAATACTGAAAATAAATATTCAAAGGGTGTTTCATTACAACATGACTTTTGGATATCCTTTGGGCTCGAACGGTAGAGGCCAGAAACTTATAGTTACACATAAAACTAGGCTTGGTTATTTATGCAGTGTCAAGTTGACTCGCCTAACATTCGTGGATCTCACAAATGCTTGTCCTGCGCGGGGATCGAACCGCACGTTGGACAAGTCGCGCACTTTGAGTTTTGGCGTGGTGACCACAACCACTCGTTTATCCGTGCAGTACCGCTTTGAAATATGTGCACAGAGGATTTTCGGTATTTTCATTTTAAGGAAGCCGGGTTAAGGGGGATAGTTTCTGCTTTATTTTATTCCGGTATTCCTACGGAA